>NC_054056.1:19616282-19653782 GCF_017639655.2 Falco naumanni
CTCTCACGGGAACACGTGCCCGTTCGTGCTACTGCAGGGGCACCAGCCTGTGCCCAGCTGAGGGTCACCTGCCACTTGGGTCTGTATCCCTCCTGCCCTCCGCTCCCAAGCCCCAAACCCAGGGAGCACACTTTTCAAACGACCAATCTAAGTTCATTCAGCTCTGCATCTGTCTTGAAATAGTCAAGGACTGCTGTTGAAAAATATTTTAGAGCCATTACGGCTTTTTTGTTCCCCCACATCAACTTCAAAGCAGGCACAAAAAGAACCTCACCATAGTATTTTCCATGTAGGATAAACGATTTTGGCATTTCTTAAGAAAACAAACAAGTTCAATCTCTCTGAAAGCTGCACCTCCCTGCCCTGGTAAGCAAGCAGGTGACACAGGCGGCACTGAGGGAAGCGCTGTTTTGCCATCGGTGATGGTGACAGTACACTCCCTGCACAGCACGCTGGGGCCACTAAGATGCTTCGCAGAGCGACAGACCAGGGCCTCAGTCCAACGACTCCTACCCAGAGAAGCAGCCTTTACTCGCACTGGGAACCACCACCGAAATGAATGGGAGCGAGAGAGTAGGAACCAGTCACACAAACAGCACCCCTGAGGTCCTGCCCCAGAGAAGCACTCCACAGGGGAAAAAGCAAGACTGAGAATAAAAACGGCTGAATATTTTTTAATGTCTATAAATGTGCGTTGGAGAAACGGACATTGCCCTAGTATTTCACAAATAAGGTTTTTAACATCCCTGTCAGTAGAACTTATTAATACGGAAGCACCAGGGTACTGTATCTGCTGTTGCTTTTGAAGTGTAAGTCTTCACCGGCTTCAACAGGGAGTAAAGCCTGAAAGCATACGCCTCCCCACAAAAGGGTATTTTTGTTGTTTGGGAAAACTCGATCACTTTATGAGTGACAGAAAGCAATACCAAAATTTTGTAGTTACTCCAGATTATTAAAAACATTAAAGGTTAAAATATTAACCTAAAAATTATTTTTTGGGTTTAGTTACAGCATATACCAATTACAGGAAAACACAGCCTTTTGCATACTTCCTTACGATTTACAGTTTGCTTCGTTTTCTGATAAACTATGACGTGCTTAAATCCACCATGTACTGAAGAATTTAATCTTTTCATTTTCCTGAAGAGAAATAATAAATTTTATTCTTAGAGTGAGGATGTGGTGCAGTAAAAATTTGCAGGGACTTTTCCGGAATTAATCGAGCACTTGCTTAATCTTATAGACATGGGCTGAATTTTGCAGTTCTTAGTTACACAAAAGGTGTTGAATAGGAGTTTTGTCAAGCAGTCAGGATCTCAGCCACTAATAACCTCTCAGTTATTTTCTTTTTCTCATTAGTAGTCTAACAGCTAACAGACTAATCTGAGGCTGCTACGGGATACAAGATGAATTACAGCACGTAAAGCTTACCCTATGAAAACAGGTGAAAAACGGCAGCAGCATCTCTCAGGCGGTACCCGGGGCAGGGGACTCAGCGGGTACCAACCGGTGGAGCTGCAGGGGCCCCAGCAGCGCTCTGGCGCTGGGCATCGCTGGGCTCTGGCCCTACGATCAGCCCACAGAAACACAAACGCAGCGATTTTGAGAAAGTCATTTTGGGCTGGAGCTGCCCGAGGCTGCTCAGGTGCTCTGCTGGCTTGGCGAGGGGGGTACGGGGGCTGGCACCCCGACGCAATGGGTGTACAGGGGGCTGGCAACCTGAGGCAAGGGGGATGTCGGGGCCTGGCACCCCAAGGTGAGGGGGGTACGGGGGCTGGCACCCCGAGGCTTTGCTCTGCCCCCTTTACCAAGCTCACCGGCCCCAAGGCATCCCCAGCTGGAGCAGTGCATGGCTGCAGGGAGGATGGGGATGGCCTGCTTCCTCGCATACCTGAGGAAGGGAGAGGGCTCAAAGGGTGCCGCAGGTCCCCCGGTCAACGTGTAGAGCTGAGAAAAAAATTGCCACAGCTTCTGACCTCACGCATGCAGGATTTTTCAACCCAGCTTTACTAATTCTGAATTTTTATCGCAGGCATATGTCTGTGCCCTGTGTGAGAGGAAAGCCTCTTGCATGATGTGCAAGGGAAAATACAGTGAATGGATGCTTCCAAAACGCTGCCATCTACTTCTGCGACACAGACTGAAATTAAACATCGCATTCTAGTCAGGTTAATTCTGAAAACGCATGCTGTCTGTGAAAGGCCCCCTTCACTAGGGCTAGCTGCTTCCAGCCCCGCAAAAGCCCCAATCAAACACCGGGTTTCATCTTTGCTCCAGAATCTTTTGATTTTGTCTCAACTTAAATCACTTGTAGTTCTGTACACGTGAATGGCCTGAAAAGCACCTTTTCAATTATATTAAATGAGGACTACTGCAATCAAATGTTCCCTGACAATTGAGTATTTTGTTGTATTTTGTTACTCTGTGTCACAGAGCCCCCAAATTACGTATGATTCATAAGACACTTGAGTAAAACCAGGTAAGAGAACCAACATTTTCTAGGCTTTCATCTATTTCATGTTGCTGATTCCTTCCTGAAGCATTCAAGCAATGTAAAGGAATCCAACAAATGCGTGAGCAGAATATTTTCTGAAGCTTCTTTTTGGGCTCTATGCAGTAATAATAAGGAAAGCATAGAAAAATGTTGTATGAATTACTATTACTCCTGTGTTCAGAGCTGCATAATTGAGACAATATTTTCTACATGTGGGAATCTCAGGAATAAAAACCCACCCCACTGATCTTTCACTGAGCAGCAGTGTACAAACTGGGAAGAAGTTTCAGAAAAAACTGTGTTTGTTAACATTAGCTGATGCTAAAGATAAAATGTCTGCTAACTATGAAGACAGATGTACAAAATGCTCTCACATGCAAATCCAATAATAATTTCAAAGTGCAACTCACAGCATTTTTATCTATTTAAACAACCAATGTTATAAATAAAACTCTGAGCATGGTGCACCGATACAGGACAATTATTTACTACTATCATCAGAATACACAAACTTATTTTTGCCTGAGCTCAATTGAAATAAAATAAGAAAATATATTTTAAAACACTCATAAATTTGTTTTCAAAATTATACTCATTTGGAAACAGTAGCCTTGTAGCAACGTATTGATCCTTGAGAAGAACAGTATTACTTTTTCCTTAGCTTTATCATCTCTTACAATTGGTGGAGCTTTTAAAGAAAGTTTTCTTAAATTGTTAGAACACGTTTATTTTCTTGCAAATTAATTCTTTTTAACTCTTTATGATAGCTTTGAATCCCATAAAAAAAAGATGAATTATCACATACTGAGCCCAAGCTGTGAAACAGGAGGAGACAAATAGAGACCCCTACTGTGTTTAACAATGTAGAAGAAATTCCAGACTCAAAAGAAAAATTTTCTGTCCTTTTTCTCAGACCACAGAAGCTGTTAGTGTGGATGTGAACAGTGGAGGGCACTCTTGCTATGCAAAACCTAGGACTGACCTGGCATGCTGGGTCTGAGCTGTTCAGTAGCCTAAATCTCAGAATTTGTTAAGTAACAGCCACCTGTGGCACAGGCACGAACTGTATTCTGCTGAAAACATTTGCAGTTTCTAATCTGTGCAGTGAAGCACTTTGTTATCTCAAACACTGGCACCTTTCTACGTGTACGCAGATGTGGAACAGATGCAAGCCTCACAAATTGTTTGGAATATCTGCACAAGGTATCATATTAAATAAGACCTGCGTTATGTTTTTCACAACCATATAAACTGCTACTCGGTTGGCTGTTACAGCATGTATACATTAATTTCGGCTTGCATAGAATTTGTGTACCAATATGCTGATGTCTGCAAGAACCAAGTTTATTTGGAATGCAACAAGTTTTATTTGGAATCCTAAAAAAACCCCAAACTAGTTCAATGCTTTTAACACAGCTGGTATGAAAAAGACACTGAAAAAAAACCAAACCAAAACAAATAGACTGGATGAAAGCAGCAGAGCACTAGATTCTGCATACCTTTCCTATTTGGAAAAGTATATAATTAACTACACCTTAAACTACGCAACTGTAACACCCTGCAGAATGAAGCCAGCCACTCTGAACCACCACAGAGACGCTAACAGCTCTGTGCTTGGGGGCTCACAGCAAGCGAAGCCAAGGTGAGGACCAGTCCTGCATCTCCTCGGCATCTCAAAACTCAACTTACAAGTACTGGCCTCAATGGCACCACTACTTTGAGTAAAATTACTTACATGCAAGGAGCGCTTGGAAGAGCAAACCCAGCGTGGTTCAACACCAGTTGGGCAGCTCAGTCGTTTTGCTCATTTACCGTTCTTGTCTACTGCTGCATTGCACAGGATAGCAAAGCACGTAAAGATCTAAACAAATTTGTTAGCTTTCACCATCTGCAGCTTTGGTGACTTTACTGCATCAACAAAATCATAAAATAAAATTATCAAACGGCACAAGCAGAAGGTATCTCCTGAAACACTGAACAGCAAGTCAGTTTTGAATAACTGGAAAAAAACCCTGGCACCTGCAGGGTTAATTAAGCAGCTCAAGATGCTGGGCTTCACAAAAGGAAACCTTTTTCCTTCTTGAAGAACTGTAAACACTTGTGCTGAACTAGATGGGCATTTGATAAGCTGTACAGCATGTAGCAAACTCCGAGGGATCTCTAGTTAACACTCAAATTCAGTGTTAACACTTAACAGAACAGTGGTAAGCCGTGCTGCCAAGGTCAACTGCACAGATGTACTAATTGTATTATGAGCTTGACATCTAGTGGCCACCCCTGGCAGGGCAAAGCAGGCAAAGGTTAAATCAGCAAGCCTTGTCAGAGCACTCCTAACTACCCACCCTCGGGGAGATCCAGAGGAAGCTTGCTGGCACTCTGCGCCCCCACCTTCTCCCGGCTGCAGGCTGAGCTCCTGCAGCAGCCCGCTGCGCGGCCGCGCAGGGCAGCGCCCACCCGCACAGCACCCACCGCGCAGCACCCATCCCCGCAGCACCCATCCCTGCAGCATCCATCCCTGCAGCACCCACCCTGGCCAGCAGCTCCTGGAGGAGGTCAACAGCCTTCCCAAATATTTTGGGGTGCCTCGCTCTCTGTGTCAAAAGTTTGGAATGTTTTTGGTGTTTCCTTTTCAACTAGTGATAGGGTCCAAATTTTTTTTTTTTTTGGGGGGGGGAAGACATCAGTATTACAGACAGGCAATCACCACTTCAGAAGGGCTCTTTTTAGAGATTTCGCTTAAATCTCTTGCCTACCCCATAATAACCGTTGTTCATGTGTGCTCACTTGGTGTACCCCAACTACAGCAAGGAAATACTAAAGACCCCACTCTTCAGCCCACCACTTTTCAGCTTAAAAGCAACACAATTTTTAACTGTGTTTCATGATAGTTTTCTATCACCTTTTTCAACAATTATTTTTCTGGCTTTCCCAATTCTGAAGGGTTTTCCTTGATAAGAAGAAATGTACTCCATGTCCAACAGCACTGTAACTGAACCAGCTCCTGAAAATCTATTTTGAGCTAAATTCTCTATTTTTTTGTTAATGGAAAACCTTCACTACATTTAGTGGGAAATTTTAAGAGGGTGAAGAAAACAGCATTCTGGCCCTTTACATTTAAATGTACAGCTCAATAAAAACACACTGCTGGAACTACATTTACTCATGCTTTCTCTGAAAAATAAGTATTTCAAATTACTCATCTTACAAATGCAGTATTATTAAAGAAATTAGTTTTACATGCTCTATTTGGGGAAACATGTCAGTCCTCAACTATTTTAATGCCATGCCAGACCTGGTTTATTATCAGCAAAAGTGATTGACTCATGTCCTGACTGATGGATAGTCAACAGATATGCTTGTCCTGGCTTGGCAGTCAACAAATCAAATAAAGGAAAGATATGCACAAAATCTTCCCAAGATCAAACTATTTTTCAGAAATGGCACTAATACTCATTACTAATTTGTTTATTTTTACTCTTTTCTTTTTAAATGCCACCCATTTTTTGAATTGTAGCTTTTCCTCTTTCTTAGGGATGGAAAAGTCATTTTCAGCAGCTGAGTGTATGCATATTAATAGCTTCATTACAAAGAATTTAAACCACCACCTTCAAAATTTCCTCCCTGCCACCCCAGATGAGGAGCCCTCGTGCCCACCTCGGAGGTGGTGAGGCTTCCTCGGGATCAGCACCACCAGGTAAAATCTGACCCAGTTTTGGCTGCTTTCACTGTTACACAGACACCAGCACATCAGCTAATTGTTGTACTTTCCTTATTATTCCAAATGTTTTCCTACTGCTAACACAGTTCAAAATGTAGTATTTTAAAAATTATACAAATACAGATGTTACATAGTTTGAATGTTAAGCCTCTACCATAAGAGCAGAACTATTGATATAAAGTTTCAATTGCCGTTTCTTATCAAAGGGGCAATTTATAGCAATACTTACTTTGGCCTTTATTTTTCAAAACAAAAAGCCTTCTCTTGCAATGGCCTCAGAACAAACATTTGCAAAAATCACCCAAGTTTTATGTTTACTGACAGCTGCTTGTGACTTCTCAAGTTTTAAAAGCAATAGCGTCTAACCGATATGCAATAACCTCTGTTTTGCACGTAGGAATGTCCCTCCAAAATGTGTTTTTATGCTCAGACGAAGCTGGCTGCTCCACAAGAGCCGCACTGCTGCTGGAGCGAGCATGTGTGCTGTGTACATGCTCCAGGAGAATAACCGAGTGCCGTCACGAGCTGCTCAAAACTGCACAGCCCAATCCCACTCCATCAGAATGAAAAAGATCCATTAGTTTAAACTATGCTGCATGCACTTAAAAGTGGGGGTGGGGAGCAGGTCCAATGCTTAAAGAAATGATTGTAAAAGGCACATTAGAAAACTGTCATTACACAGTTCACTACAAGATATCCCTTCCACCTCCGACTAAACAACAATGCATCTTTGCCAGAAACTTCGCATGAAAAAGTCCAAAGCATCATCTGTCACCACCCTTACCAGAACCTCACTTGCACACTCTTAAGAATCACTTCTCAGCACTACAAAAAAACCCTTTTATTATCCCTACTTTAAAAACACAAACCCTGTATCTGTGGTTTAACATAAATATTAATTGGAGTTCAAGTATGTGCATTATATCTATAATTCTGATTCATTTGTAATCTGTTGAATTAGGCAAGTGTATTAGAAATGTAATTCCAGCTATTACAATGCTTTACATTTACTGGGAAAACGAGATTATTGTGTTCTACAGGCAGTCATCTGAGTCCTGCTGCTGCTGGTTTTAAATGATTTCCATCATATCTTCTAATTTAGTAATCTCAAAGTGTGGGTTTTTTTTTAAATAGGTATCTTTTGTTCACTCTTCAACAGTGCAATTATTCAAGCAATATATCATGGCCAGCTGTTTGTTAACACTTCCTTTTGAAATTATTACAAAATACATTTTTAGCATTATACTTCTGACAAATAATTTCAAACGATTCTGAATGTAAATCTGTAGCTGATGACATTGCTAATTATCATCAGATTTCCCACAGTTTCTCACCCCCATGACACTGCCCTGTTTGAAGGCAGTTGTGTGATGCTGTAGCCCAAGCTGGCTATAAAATCATTTGCTCTGATTCTAAAACTTCTGGGCCCACGTTAGCACCAAAGTTATGGCGAGACCAGGCGACTTAAAATGCGGCCTAACACTGGCCGTGCCCCTGCTCCCCGCTGCGCCGGCCGCCTCTGGGCTCCAAGGGCCACCTTCATGGGACGCTCATTTTTAAAAGCTTTGCTTAATACAATCTATTTTGAGGCGATATTAAATGCGATTTCATTAAATAAATAATCAGCTTCGCCTGCTTAATCTCACGTTAACAACAAGTTCCACCTCTGAAGATAAAACAGCCACATCAGTGAAAAGGCTCTGAGCAGCAGGCACCACTGCTGGAACAGCTCGCCTTCTGGAAACGACAAATACCCTGGCACCCTGCAAACTATTTTTGGCCTGTTGCAAAATGCGCTCAGGAACTGTAGCAATATCTTGATTCCAGCCCTGAACAGAAACGAAGAGCACTGACTTGACAAGAAGTGCTTTAATTCACGAGATCTGGAGCGGTCATTATATCTGGCCTATAAAACTGCTTTCAGTATAGCAATCGTTAGGCTTCCTAATATAATGTGTAAATGATTTACACCACACCACAGTGCACCAGATAGCTCCTCTGCTCGTGTGTCCTGCCTCCACCTTACTCACATTTCCCAAATGAAAGTGCAAACCCAACAGCACTACTTTGGCTTGTTAATTGTTAACTATGCAGGGTTTCACTCTATTAATTAAAATATGTTTTAATAAAAGGAAACATAGCACATTTTGATAACGGCCTTCTAAGGCTGAAAAGTATTTACATTGTTGCATTTTAGGGCTGCTGTGAAAGCCGATTTTGTGCTATTCAGGGACCACAATAATAACGCTTTAAAATTCCTCACTGGGATGCAATGTAGTCCTTTTGATGGAAAGACTGTCTTTCTCATTCGGCAGAAATAAATCCATTCATTTGATCATGTAGTCATTGAGGGCAATACAAAACAAACCAAGTGTGAGAAATTCTATGTGATGAAGTAAACAAAACAAAACCCCCCCAAAAAGGGGAAAAAAAAAAACCATTTCCATGACAAAAAGATTCTTTGTCCTTAATCTACCCACCATATGCAAGCGTTTCTTTTTAGCATATCTCTTGTTCTAATCTCGGGTGACATGGCTACATAGATAAGATTCACAAAACAAAACAAAAACCTAGTTTAACAATTTTTTTAAATTTATTGACTTGCCAGGAGTGTCATAATGAAGTAGCAGCGTTTTATTTTTCTGAGCTGAAATGGATTCAGAGCATGTAAAAGTTTATAATGCCAGTGATCAATTCTTAGTCCTAGCACCCACCCCAACACAGGCTGGGCTCAACAAATGTTGTTGACATAATAAAATTCTAATTCTCATCTGTTTGCCTATATTCAATTATTTTATGCGACCACCATTTCCTAAGAAAAAAAAATATTTTTTTTTGCAAATGCCCCGCTGTGCTCCTCGGCTGTGACACACGGGAGCGTTTCCCTGTGCCTGCTGTTGTGAGCACCCCAGTGGCTTTTCCCGGAGCGGTGGCAGTAGCCCCCTTAGCAGCCCTGGCCAGGGTGGGACTCCCTCCCTGGCTCCCCAAACGCCCTGGGAAGGAGCAGGAGGCCGAACGATTTGCCAGTCTGACAGATGTTTTAACCTGATGAAGTGGATTCACGCTGCCTTAAGCTTCAGGGCTGTAAAGTTCAGATACAATAGTCAAAATCCTCCTCGGGCTGCAACTTCGCTGCCTGGCTCTCCCCACGGATGCACCCTGGAAGTCATTCTGGGTTTGAAGCAGAAATGGGGTTTTTCTTTCTTTCCGAAGGGAGGGAGAGGGGGCAGAGAACAGCAGAGCCAGGGCCTACACCGCAAGCAGCGAACCTGGGGCTCCCACTCGGCCAGGCGAGCAGCTGGGCGAGCAGTGGGCTCTCTGCACAGAGGAAAAGAAAAACTTTCAAGTGGAAGCTCTCAACTTAGCCCAGGAAAGTGCGCGTGGGGTGTGGCGTGCTTTTACAGGCTGCAATGCCAAGGGCTACTAAGGAAAATAATTTTTAAAAAATTAAAAAAAAAAAAAGGAAGGAAAAAAACCCCTGCAGCCCTCCTCTCGAAAAAAATACAGCACAGTGGAGACAGGAGTGACCGCAGCCCGCAGCCTCGCCGCTCTGGACACTTGTTCACCAGCAGCCTGGGCACCCAGATGCATAAAAGCGAAGCGTGCGCGTGCCTGCGTGCGGGGAGGGCGCGGGGAATGGCGGATGGGCGAGCCCCCCCCAGCGCCGGCAGCGCCCGCCGGGGGCGCCCCGAGCCCCCCGGGACCGGCCACCCCGCAGCACAGCCAGGAGGCCGGGGGGGAAAGGCGGGGGTGGGTGGGGGTGGTGCGGCCGAAGAGCTCAACCTCCTCGCAGATAATGCAATGAGCTCCGCAGCCCCCGGGGCGCCCTGCCCGCGGCCCCCGGGTCCTCCGCCTGCGGCCTTCGGGGTTCCCTCCCCGCTGCCGAGCAACGGCCCCCCCGCGCCGCCGGGACAAGCGGGGGCAGCGGCCCAGGCAAAGCCCCCCCAGCCTGCGCCGGGCTGCCCGCGGGGGCGGCCTCTGGCATCGGCCGCGGCGGGGCTGCCCCGGGATCACCCCCGGAGCTGGGGACCCCCCCCCGGCCCCGGAGCCCGCAGCCCTGGGCAAGGGCATCCCGGCCGCCCCAACTTCGCTGCCAGCGGGGCGAGGGGAACATGGCTCCTGTCCGCACCGGTGTGTGTGTGTTTGCGTGCGCAGGAAAAAAGAGGTACCCGGAAAGCCGGGGGGGAGCGCAGCGGCGGGAGGCGGCGGCAGGCGCTGCGCCCGGTGCCCGCTCCCGCTCCCGCAGCCGCCCGAGCCCAGCGCGGGAGGGCCGGGCCGCCGAGCCCCGCCGCGGCACCGCGCTGGTGAGGCCAGGCGGGGGTACGGGGAGGGCCGCGGAGCCGGGGGGTGGGCGGCAGAAACTTGGCTAAACTGCGAACTTCTCAGTTCCGCTGCCTCTCCCCCAGCTGCTCTAATTCCCATTCTCCCGCTGCAGAGCGATCGCGCTCCCCTGCTCACCATCACCGTAAACCCACCTAGCTCGGCCGAAACGCGCTCACAAAAGAAGAGAGAAGGAGAACGCGGCGCGGGAGCCCTTACCGTGCTCAGAAACTACCTCCGCTTGCAGCTCTTCGTCCGACTTGAGATGCTGGGGTTTCGCTTGCTTTCGACGAGACATGCTGCTAACTGAGCCGTCTTGACTCTGCTTTTTGCAGTGGCATCAGCGACGCGGAGGTGGGAAGGGGGGAGGAATTGGGAACGAGGGAATGGGGCTGGAAATAACTGTTCGCAAATAAAAGTCGAGTTGCAAAACAAACCAAACAACAACAGAAAAGGCAACCAACCAAGCAAACAACAACAAAAAAAAAAAAAAAAAAAGAGAGAGAGAGAGAGAAAGACACGGAAAAAAAAAAAAAAGGCCAGGCTAACCAGCCAACCAAACTGGGAGTGAGTGGGTGAGCGGGTGAGTGGGTGAGCGAGTGGGGGATTAGCCGGGCGGGGTGTGCGCGGTGCGGCGGGGAGTGCGCGGCGGGCTGGGGCGGCTGCGCGGAGCGCGCATGGGGCTCTGTAATTATGATTGTGAATAATGCATGGCGATTAATGGTGCTGGGGGCGAGCGCGGATTGGCGCGGCTCCAGCGGACTCAGGCTGCATATGTAAATGAAGGACGGGGCTCCGCAATTAGCCGCTTCGCTCCGCCAAATGATGCGTCTCCCCGGCACCGGCAGCGCCGCCTGCGAGAGGCACCGACCGCGGCGGCGGCAGCAGCGGCGGCGGCAGCGACACACACGCACCGCGCAGGAGGGCTCTGTTTTGCACACACTTTACACAACATATGTGCAAGGTTCACTTGCTGGGGGAGGTCACGATCTTCGCTTTTCTGTCTGTCTTTCTCTCTTCCCCCCCGGCTCTCAGTTTCTTTTGCGCTGCTTTTTGCTTTCTTTTCCGGCGGTTTTGTGTGTGTGTGTGTGTGTCCGTGTCCCTTCTTTCTTTCTTCACATCACTCTGCGTCCTCTTCTCTCTTGGTCTCTTTCCCCAGAAGTTGATCTGCAAGGCATCTGATTTCTGTGTGCGTGTGAGTAATTTCTCCCCGGGAGGAAAAGAAACTTTTGTGTACGCTTTTTCCGTGGTCCTTTGCTGTTCGGTGCCCGTGTGCGTTGCTTTGCTCTTCTCTCCCTTGATCTTCACACGCCTGCCTTTAACCCGTCCTCCATCCCGCCTTCCCCGCCGCTCTCTGTCTCCCCTTCCCGGGTGACTTTTGTTCCCTGCTCCCGGAGCCGCACGCACGCACACGCCGCGGACCTCGGGCAGTTTTCCCTTTCACCTCTCCTTCCTCCTTTGTCTTGCAGCTTCTCCCTCCGAGCAGAGCCTCCCCGCTGGTGGTGGTCACTTCCTGTTGTCCATTGGTAGGAAGTTTTTTTTTTTCTCTCTCCCCCTCTCGCCCAGGTTGCAGTGACTTTTGGTGCCACTCTCGGCCCCCCCGGGCCGCCGGCGCCCCGTTAGCTAATGACAGCGGTCCCGCGTGTGCGCCGATGAGCAAGTCCTCGGTCTCCAGCAAACAGTATCGATCCTCTGGCAGATTTGGGGGGGTGGGGGGTGGCGGGGGGTGTTGTCGCAGGGGTGACCCCCCCTTCCCTCCCTCGCCTCGCTCGCAGCGCGCCGGCGGCCGCTCCCTGCGCGGCGGCTGCGCCGCTCGGTGCTGCGCTCCGTGCGGAGGAGCGGTGCGCGCCCCGCGGCCGCTCTCGCTTTCGGGCAGATAAACTTTCAAGTTTGGGAGCGGTGCGGGTCAGACGGCGGCTCCTCCTACTCTCCTCCTCCTCCTCCGCCTCCCGCCGCGCCGCCGGGGCTGCCGCCGGGGCTGCCCCCAGCCCGCAGCCCGCTCCGCTCCCCGCCGCCGCCGAGCCTCCCTCTCCGCACGCCCTTTCCCAACAGCCGCTTTTCTGCCAGGCCCCCCCGTTTTTTGTAAAAGTAAGAGGGGGGGTGGGTGGGGAGGGGGGGAGGGAGAGCCTCCCCCCCCGCCGCGCTTTCCCCTCTCGATCGCATTACAAGTTGCCGGGGAGCCGGGCTGAGCCTCCCCGCCCCGTCCCGCCGCCCCGCGTCCCCTCCCGCCCCGTCCGGCCCCCGGGGAGGCGGGCGGTTCCGCAGCCGCGCAGCAGCCCCGGCGCTCCGGTCTCCGCCGCAAGTTGCCGCTCCGCTCCGCGCCGCCGGCCCCGCCGCCCCCGCCGCGCTCCCATGGCGGGCAGCCGCCGCTAGGATGTACCCGCCGTCGCCGATCGCCGCCGCGCCGCGCTGCACCGCGCAAGGGCCCGCGCTGCGCGCACCGTCCGGTGTGCTGCGGGGGCGGGGGACTCCGCCAGCGGCCCCTGCCACCCTCCCTGCTGGCGGTTTTTATTGTTTATTTTAAAATTTTTTATTTTTCATTTTTTAAAAAAATATTACTTGCTTCTTATTTATATTTTAAAAAATATTTAATTTTTAATTGTTAATTGTTAAATTTCTTTATTTTTATTTTTCCCCCCACTTTTTTCTGCTTTTTCCTGAACTCCGAGGTGCAGCCCGGCCCCTGCGCGCCGCTCACCCCACCCCGTGCCGCGCTCGGCGGAGCGGCCCCGGCGCCGGCCCTCGGCGGGGCGCACAGGCGCAGCCCACCTTGCCGGCCGCAGCGCGGGGGCGGGAGGGCGGCGGGCAGCTCCGCGTATGGGGCCGCGGATCAGTGAAAGGGATTTCCTCCTAATACCCCCGGCCCCCGTAATCCAGCCCTAGTCCTTAAACACACCGACCCCGGCGGCTGCGGAGCGCTGCGGCGCAGCTTTCCCCGCCGCCCGCTCGCTGCCCGCTGCGCGGGGGTGGGCGGCTCGGGCCGGCGGCCCCGTCCTCGTTTCTGTGCCGGCAGGGCAAACCAAATATAGTCGGAGGCGACAGTTTAGGCCACTCCGGACAGTTTGGTGACACGGATCCCGCCAGTGGTTTCTGTCGCGCAGGTATTCGTTGGAGACGGGCACGACCCCGCAGGGAGCGGCGCGGCCCGCGGGTCGGAGCGGCGGGGCCGGGGGCGCTGCCCGTCCCTCGGTGCCGGGTGCACCGGGGCCTGGCTGCGCGCCTGCTTAAACAACCTGGCTGCTCTGTAAATCGTAACGCATCTCGTCGCCGTGCTCCATCCTCGCTGAAAGTTTGGTCGCGCTGAAAGCGCTTCGTGTAAATTACCAGGCGACGGCCGTGATGGCTGAAATCTGGTGTAATTTTCTAATATGAAGTGGGAGGGGACGAGCCCCATTAATTGAGTGTGGGTGTTGTGTGTGTGTGTGGGGGGGGGTTCCCGTCAGAAGTAGGGATTTATTGCACGAGGCGCAGCCGGGCAGGGCGCTGCCGGCTGTGTATATGCTGCGCTATAGGGTGGGCAAGTGCAGGTGAGAGCGTCCGTGTGCCCCCGGCGCCGCGGTCACGCGTGGGCAGGGGCTCCGTGCTGCGGCGCCGCTCCTCGACCCGCCGCGGGGGCAGGGGTCTGCCGCCCCCGCCCGGAGCGTTTGCCTGGGGGAGAGAGGACGCACTTTAACCTCGCCCAGGCGCTTTTTCCCCAATTGCAGCAGTACCAGGGATGTGTCAGTTTTCATCCAGTCATCTTCTGAAAGGATTTAGTGCTGTTGCTCGGGCAACATTTTTTTTTTTCCTCCCCCCTAAACTTTGGCGTTTTCTGTTGCTCGGTGCCTGGTAGCTCCCCCAGCAGCGGACTATTTCTCGAAGGGCGTTTTAGAAGTGCCTTTCTTAGAGCGCGGTGTGGGGGAAGGAAAGAAAGAAAAAATAAAAATAATTTAAAAAGAAAGACAACTCATTGACAGCATTATAAAAACAAAACTTTGTCATTTGTAAAAAGTAAATGATTGAAAATTAGTATGATTTTGCGGAACGTGAGAGAATCTTTAAGTGGAAAATTAAATAATCCCGTCTTTAATGTTTAATGAAGAATGGAGAACACAACAGGCAAGAAAGGCATAATTAGCAGATTTGTATCTCTTGACATTAACATATTCTAGGGTTTCAAGTGATACATTTTACGGTTTTCTTTTCCCTTACGCCGCTCGCTTTCCCACTTTTTCTCGAGGCGAAGGGACCCGCCGGGAAACCCGGGGGTTGGCGGAGCCGGTGGCCGGGCGGCCGCTGCCCCCCCCCCGGCCCGGGCCGCTGTCCCCCGTCCCGCCGGGAGGCACCGCGGCCACCGGCGCAAATCGCCGGGGGAAAGTTTCTATCCGAGCAGCGCGGAAAACCCTGCCCGAGCGGAGGGCTCGGAGGGAGAGTGGAAAGTTATGAAGCGATACGCGTCTCCTCTGGCCCGTGCACCCCCTTCGCCCCCCCCCCTCCCCTCCCCGGCTCCCCGTTACACCGCAAAGTTTTCCACGGACCTTTTAATTAATCTTCCTGACTCGAGGGCGAGAGAAAAAAAAAAAAAAAAAAGAAAAGAAAAAAAAGATGCGTTCGCTGAAGTTGGGCTGCGAAAAACACGGCCGCTGCGGGGGGGGTGGGATTGCTTGGCCGCGTAAATCTCTGCGCGCCCGCACGGGTGGGTGCGCGCAGGCAAGCGGGGTGCGCGGCACCGCGCACGGTGCGCGGAGCGGCGGGACCGGCAGCCACGCGTGTCCCGGCGCAACGCGCCACCGCCCGCGTCCCCTCGCCCTGGCGGGTGGGTCCGCGGCGAGGCTGCACTGGCGGGGGGGCAGCAAAACTTGTTTTTCTCTCCGTAATTAAATCTAATTTGTTAATCGTCGTCTCCTTTCGCGATGTTGCCTTCATGGTCAGGAGGGAAACGTTATTATTCTGCCTGCACAATAATATTATTTTCCGACTAGTACTTTATTTTTTACATTAATGGGGCACCTATTTACGCGTTTGCTTTAATTTTCGTCCTTATTCAGGGGTAATAAAAGCCTTCAGACAGCTTATCTGCCAGATGGATTCTGCACAGGGTGCGTAAGTAGTGCTGTCTGCTACACTTACGCCTCGTACAAGGTTGTTCTTAAACCCACGCAAGTTCCCCACGCGCGGAAACGGGGGTCTGGCGTGCCGTGCAGTCCATGGCGAGCTTTATAGCTGTGATTTTGCTCAGCAACTTTATTCGAAGGGGCGTGCAGTGATTCGGGCTTTATTTTCTACCCTCTCCTACTCTTCCTGTCGAGCTGGAGGAGCATCTTCCCACCCCTTTCTGCACCACAACTTCTGTTTGAGGACCCTGGGGTTAAATCCAGCACAATTTTTTTCTGTTTAGAGCTGCAACAACTGACCGCTAATTCGTTCTCACATGAGCAAAGATATTACCATACTAATATTATTATTGGTAAGAAGAGGTAATTGATAACACCACCTGCCACTCTGCAGCAATCACGATGATAAATGTTTCCATCAGAGGGAAATCTGTGCTTGGTCTACCACAGCCTAACCCAAACAGCATGTCAAATGTCAATTATAAAGATGTTTCTTTTCTATTACAATTTTTTTGTGGAAAGCAACTGGCCCCACCACGGGATTTATAGAACCAGTCTACAACAGAACCATGCCTAAACGTTTTGCCTTAAACAATTAAGTTACTTTTGCTTTTATTTAATATCACGCCACCCCCGGATCTAAATAAACATCGATTCATATACACAAAAGCTTATGTTCACACTTAGCAAACTCCAATTACCGTCCACTTCCATTCTTTAACCTAACAGATGATGCATCAATTTAACCAGCAATTTTAGATACTTCGTGGAATATTTGTAATACATAGAGTTGCGGGGACATTACCAAGGCAGCATACAGTTAAGTTCATGCATACGTGTCACGCACACATATAGATGCATAGGTGCTGTATATATTAAATCACTGCATTTGTATCGCACGTCTGCCAGCACATGCTCCGGGAAGCACATGTAGGAACGCAGCGTGCGTATAAAATCAGGGCTTTTAGCCCCTTTGCAAAAATCTGTGTGCTTCCCAAAATGACAAGTGGGATGAATATTAAAATGTGTGTGCGTGTGTATAGATATATGCATACCACACACCGGCACACAAAGGCACACTCGGACAATGTAACATTGCTCACTAACTCCAGCTACATAAATAGTGCCGTCAGATGTAAAAACTTCCATCCCCTTGGCTACAGATATGCTCAGGAGATTATTATTAGTTTGTATTAATAGATGCAGGCCTCAAAAGACGAAATCAGCTATTGATAATTGCAAGAAGTATACAGCAGCTACTGTATCGATCGGCTTGTCCCTTATTCCCCTGGTATAGGAGAGATAAGAAGACACACTCTTTAGTGCAATATAATTTCTTTTGACCTATCTGCTTGCTACAGACTTATGATGAATAGCCGCAGTGGTTAAAGTCCTTTATCACGAAAGTTACCCCTTGATATAATATTGATTCTTTATAACTAGCTCCAAACACAAAAATCAAACTGTCCACTTGACCATCATCATCATCAATATCATCACAAAGGCTCCGGAATAAAGATCAGGACAGGACTGAAAATGCTTTCTATAATCTGCCCACCTAATCTTTATTTGCTGATGATGAAAAGAAAAGGGGTGTGTGGGGGGGTGCGGGGGTGCGTGAGCGTGTGCGTGCCTGCCGCGGGGGCGAGCGGAACGGGGAATGTCATCTGAGCAAGCATTAAAAAATAAATAAATAAAAATAAAGGGGTTAAGGAAAAGACCCTTCAGCCTCCTTCAAAAGAAACCAGATGACGAGCACCCAAGTTAATGACCAGGCTGCGCAGCACCGCTCCCTGAAGGAGGGGAACGGAGCGCGGGGGAGGCCCGGCGCGGTGCCCCCCTCCCCCCCCCCCCCCCCCCCCCCCCCGAGCGGGGCGGTCCGAAGGTGCAGAGAGCCGGGGGGGAAGCGGGCACGGCGGGGGGGTCAGGCAGCGTCCCCTTGGGCAGAGGCACGGCTAACAAGTCGTCTTCTCACTGTCTCTCCTTTCGCTGGTCCACGGAGCGATCCATCATTTATTTCCAGATCACCTGGTGATCTGTTAAAAAAAAGAAAAAGAAAAAGGAAAAAAGAAAAAAAAAGAAAAAGAATAATTTAAAAAAAGCCCCACGGGGAAAAAAGGAGACTAGGAAACGAGCCGCTGATGTTTGGGCTGATGCTTAACATGCAGTATCTATAGGATGGTGTAGAAAAGAAAGAGCATAGTCCACATGTATATTGCCTTAAATTAACGGTATTTTCTTTGCCTTCCCTCTCACAGTACCAGCGTGCTTTTGCTCAGGGTTGCATTAGCACAATCACCAGTAATTACAAGCGTGTGTAGACTGGGAGAACGAAGATTGGGAAGGTGGGAGGTGGGACGTGCTTCCCCCTTGGAGCAATCAGGACCGGGAAGGGTCTCTTTCCCCGCAGCCGGTACGTCGGTCGCGTTGGGGGGGGGGGTGGGGGGGGGTGGGTAGAGCCGCGTCCGAGCCCGGGGGCCATCTCAGCACAAGTTTGCACTCCTCGGGCGAGCAGGGGGGGCGGGGGGGGGGCGCGGCAGCTGAGTTGTGCTCAGTCCATCCAGCGCCCCGAGGGAGGGCTGAACCCGCAGGGGGAGGATGCTCCTGCCGCGGGCATCCTTCGGGGATAACGGGCCGGGCGGCGGGGAGCCCAGCCCAGCCCAGCCGTGGGCGCTGCCCAGGACACGCCGTGCCCGTGGCAGCCAGCGTGCGGGGCCCGCACTGCCCGCTGCTCCCCGGGGGCTGCCAGCCCTGACACCCCCGCTGCCCCCTCGGCCGCCGCCTCGGCCCGGCTCGGTACGTTCCGCCCTGCCGCCCCCCGCCTCCGGCAGCCCGGGCCAGCGAGGCCGCCGCTCCCCACGGGCCCGATCCTCGGCGGGGGGGGGGGGGGGGGGGGGCGCTGGTGGAGCTCCCACCCACGGCGGTGGCGCGGGAGGGGTCTCAGAGGTAGTGGCTGGGGGACCCCGCGGCTGTAGCGCTCGGAGCTGCCGTCAGGAGCCGCCCCCCCCCCCCCCCCCCCCCGCCTCCGGCCCCCCTCCCCTCCGGCCCCCCACCCACGCGGGCCACAGCGGCAGCAATCAGTCATCATCCCCCCCAACCCCCCTTCCCACTGGGCAGGCTCGCTCTCCCTATGTGCAGCTCATAATTGAGTATTTTGAAAGCTTTCCTCCTTCCCACTAAGCCCTCAGCACCCTCTCCGCTCCTTCTCCTCCCTGAAATAACCTACTGGGTCATAAAAAAACCCAAACACCCCCCCACCCGCCCCTCCCGAGCGGGAGGATGTAACAAATATTGAGATCCACTGGGGCCTTCCTTGCTGCTCCTCACCAGGGCACAGGCACGCACCCCCCGGTGAGCCCCCACCCCAGCAGATAGCGCAGGGGAATTGTGCACTGACCTTTGCAGGAGATAGTGTTAGAGGATGAAATCAGTCATCAAAAAAAAAAAAAAAAAAGAAAAAAAGCCTTTTGACCAGGTTATGACACATGACTTGAAATTAATTATGAAACAAGCATCACAAGCACATGCTGGGAAGCCAAGGGTGTTCTCAAGATTTCAGTGCTTTTGGGGCTAGTGGGAGGCAAGGTTTCTCGGCAGGTGCACTCCAGCATGTGGTAGTCTCTTCCTAAAACCAAATGATAGAAGAAAAAGAAATAAAGTGGGAACAGGCAAGTGCATCAGGCTGGCTGGTGGGAGAGGGGCGGAAGGGTGCCTTCACCCTTACGCTACTGGGATTTAGAAAATGTTGATGGAGTGATGATGGTTGCTGAGTTTTGGTGGTTGTTTTTTTTTTTTTGTTCAACCGTGCATATCTTTACTATGACCTAATGATATGTGTGCTATTGAACTTCACAAAATGCATTCATACTTCCCTTGGCAGGTCTAGGTGTAAGAGTTGATGACTAACAAAAGTAATATAGATTAGAATCAATTCTCCTTATCTGGTGACAAAAAATAACATCGTGTCAGCACTGTGTACATCCTATCGTCAAATGACACAATATAATTTGATTAGTTGAATAAATAATCAGGTATGTCCAGACATATAGGTCACCTACTTGCAAATTAGATTACCCTGCTTGGGTACAGGCAGCACCTGATTAGGAAACAGCTTCTCTCTGTGTCACTCTAGCTTCCCGGCTGATATTTTCAAATGCAAGGGTTTTTGAAAATGCTTATATATTTTGCAAATCCTGGAAGTGTTTTCCCACTTGCATGTAATATTTGCACACTCTGTGCTAGAGATACTACCTTTAATACCAGAGCTATCTGTGTTGTCCCGGTTTCTCTGGAGTATTTGCAAGTTTTAAACGATAGCCTGTGTGCTGGGATCTGAAATAAGGATAGCTGAAATACAATCTTTTTGAAAACTAAGCAGCATACATTTCCATAAATGATTTTGGCTAACCTGCTCTGACTGCACAGCCATATAAATAACAGGAATGTGAGAAAGAATAAAGTGTTAGATAAGGGAGTATGGAAACATTTAAATTCTGAAGTCCACACTGAGGAAGATCGTCAAATCTCGAGATAAGTGTGTTGGCCTTTCAATGTAAACCATTATGTCACATGCTGCAGAAACAGGAGAAAGCCCTGAGTATGTGCTAGGGCTCTCAGCGGCTGGGGTTTCTGCCGGCTTTGAATCTTTTTAAGATGCTGTTGGACAGAGGGATCTGTGGAAAACTTTCTTGGCATTTTACTTTTTCCATAACTTGTGAATTTTCACAAATTAAGGATGCAACACACTGGAATATGCTTTGCTGTGAGCCAACGTGTGTTAGTCTATGTAGCCCAGCCTGGGCTAGAATCATTCTGAGATGTGTAGAGAAACAGGAGAAAGAACAGAAAGCACAGCCTATAATGAATACTTGGTGAAGCAGTGCTATTAAAAGGAAGAAAAAGAGCAGTTTGGGAAAATAGATAGGAGACTCTGAGGCACTTGAGTAGTAAGAGAACAGTGGTAAAGGCAAAAAGGTGAAACAGAGATGATGGGAAGCGAGATTACATGGACAGAGAGCGAAGAGGCCAGTGTGTGACGGGGGGGAGAAAAGAAGTGTTTTGGAAATGTTAGCACTGAGTTCACAGAAGCTAGCAAATGAAAAATTACAGTCTTTATTTTACAGCAAGTGTTATGCAAGGTAGGATTCTTGAAAAAGCTTTAGACTCTCAAGTAGTAGAACAAGATTCTGGAGGATTCAGGTTTATCAAACCTGTGGATCCTATTCAGAACTTTTCTTTTTTGAATGCAGAATGACGCATCAGTTTGAAGAGTTTCTAGGCATAAAGTGGCACAAAGGCTAGTATCTGAAACGGTAGCATTGCTCTCTTGTGCATGCCATTAATAAAATGAACACAAAAGAAAAAAGAAAAAAGGAATTCTACCCTGACACTTTGCTTTGCTTTCTAAGACCTGCAGCAGCTGACAGTGAGTCATATCGCTGTATAACTTTCCTGTGCATATTTTATATATATGAGGCACACTTTTTCATTTGAGTTGCTCATGATGTGGCCGTACAACAGCATACCTTTTCAAGTATGTGCATTTGATTTCTTTGCTAATGTCACCTGGCAGCACTTGCAATCCAGGTAAACCAAAATGGCAGTGGTAGCACTGACTTGCTGGGTTTTTTTTCACCACTGAAAGGTATACAACAGCGGTAATGATGATAGAGGGAGGGACTCAGATAAAATTTATTAATTGCAACCTTTGGGTTGCAAACGTTTACTTACAGAGTGCAATAATGCTCCCAACTCATGATTTTGGCCATTATAGCAAAATCTCTGCCATTACTGTGATCAAAATCAATTGATCAGTCAATCACCCTGCCTTCCTCTGTCTGCTAACAGGAATGATGCTGCAAAATCTGTTCTCACCCTCCTTTGTGAGAATAAAGGAAGAGTTTTGTTTCCCAGTTTGGAATCTGCTTTCTGAATGCACTAGCTTTTATACGTGCATGTATGTACACCTGTGCACGTAGAATCAGAATTGTTTAGGTTGGAAAAGACCTTTAAGATCATCCAGTCATATAAGTATATTTAATAGTTGTATAAGAGCTGTACAGGTATATCTATGTAGATCTGAAAACTGTACTTGCACACCTCTATTCTGTCTCTGATGCACACAGGGTGATTTCAAAGAAACATCCAGCCATGCACACCTCTTTGCAAAAACAATCATCTTAAGGACCTGTGCAGTCCATCGCAACATCTCTCCGTGACATTGGCTATGCTGTGCTTTCCTCTGTCAGGTGCAGAGGAGTGTCTGTGGCTGAAACAGCCACCTTTCTGCACAGTGGGAGATTTCTGGCTCAAGCATGTTTTTGTGTGCTCTCAAAGGATATAAATGCACCTGTATCATGTGTCACAAGCACGATTTCTGAATGCAGAACCTGTCTTTCAGAGACACTGTATTAAATTCATTGAATTAAATCCATTTGGTAGGTTTCTGACAAATTTACAAATACTTAATATGTTATATTTATAGTTAGGCTGGAGAGGAACAGAGACATACACAAACATGGGGGAGGTGAATTGGGAGGTTGTAGACCAACCACTGATTGCTTATGGTTAGACAAACATTTCCATGGTGGGCAGGTAATTTTACAGCCATCTTCAGTAGTGTTTCTGACATTCCTCTAAAGCACCTGGCACGTGCCAGTGCCACAGACCGGTAACAAATAAGCCTGACGACTGTCCTGTGCCAGCATGACGGTTTGTATGTCTTGTTCTCTGAGCAAGTGTGGGTTACACCTGTACATCTCTGGTGCTTCCTCTCATCTGCTTCCCTGTTCCTGCTTCCACGACAGAGTCATATCAGTGGTATTTTCATGTAATAGACCAGCCCTGTATTGCCCAGTGTAAGTTACTTTCTTTGAAATAACCTTCATTTTATGTAACTGGGGAGGAGAGGAGCAGAGGGAGAGGGAAGTGGCACAGGGGAAGGAGGCACCGCTGCGTGGACGGTGCTGTCCTGTAAGACTGTCGTCCTGTGTGTCATTCCTGCCTGCAACAGGAGGCTGACCAATTGACTGCAACATGGAGTCGAGTGTTTCCCAGTCAGTTCCCTGTTTCCCTGAGTGCAGGATGGGGCTAACACCCTCCTGCCTTGCAAGGGTGGACACGAGTTTGTGCTGCAAGGTGGACGTTGCCTGGGTGTGGACAGTACCATGCTGTGGTCCCAGGCACTCCTGTCGGGAAAGGGAGAGCTGGGTGGCTCCATTCTGCCCTGTGCTGAGCACTAGGGGCAGTCCTCTTAGCTTATCCCCAAACTGCTGATTTATGCAAAGGGTTTATTTCTGAGGAAGAAAAAAACCTCTTGCAAGTCTTGCTGTGAGGTATTGACATGCATGCAAGTTCGGCAGTCTTGTGTTATTTTCATGTACTGGAGATCCATATAATTTATTTTAACGGTCAAAAATAGGACAGGCGAGGTGGTGCCACATACATGTTCTTCATTGCTTGTTTCATTAGCTGAGTTGTTTGGACCCCATTGTTTTCAGAGAAGGATTTTGTGTTTGACACATCATGCTAATATCAGTCATTAGGCACAACTGCCTGCGACCGGGGCTCTATAAATACCTGCGCACAAGTGACTGGCAATTGTTGCTGTTGAAATACCCACCAGAGACGGCTCTGCGGTGGCCAGGGAAGAAATGAATCAGATTATCCTACAAGAAACACATGGGAGTAGGTAATGAGAAAGCAATGTTCTAGCCTCCTTTGCAGATGCAGTGACATCGATTTCAGGGAGAGGTGGCCTCACGTCCAGGACCCAGGGATCCTGTGGGCAGTCCTGTAGGTGCCACTACTAGTGTCAAAGGCTCCTGCAGCTTTGCCTGGCTTCCAGGTAATGAGGCATCAATGGGCATACACAGTGTGGTTTCTCCACTGGCTTCTCCTGCCTGGGTGGGACCAGACCAGGAGCGAGGGTCTGGAACACTTGCTGTTAGATGGCTGAAATAACCACTCAGGAGACGTCTGCTGTGGCTGATCACTGAGGTATGGAGCCTGCCCATCCTCAGCCTCTTCACAGAAGTTCTGCTGTCACTGTTTGACAGTTTGTCCCATACCCTTTAGCATCTTTCCACATGAAAAGCCTTCAGACACAGACTAGCTGGCTTGTGTAGGGCAGGGATTAGAAACCTGGAGCAGGTTCTCTTCATGGTGGGATTTTCCAGTTTTGCATGGAGCATGCAAGCTAAAAGCACTCATATTGTTGTCTTTTCCTTAATTCGAGGGTGGGATACATTCTTCTCCTTAATGCAGGAACCATGGGTCACACCTCCTGGTGAACGAAGGCAAAACCAAGAAACAGTGAGAAAAAAGTTTTGACTTTGCTGATCCAGCTTTGCTGAGGAAACTTTCAGTCCAGGCTAGGTGAAGACAGGAGCTCCAACTTGGCCTGGCTGGCTGGTGACGAGGAGCTCTGAGCTGCTCCTGCACAAACTGGACCTTCAGCACTGGTGGTGGCTCTGTCCAGCCAGGAGACTGTTCTTGGGCTGACTGTTGGGAAAGCCACCTGGAATCCAGTTGCCGAATGCAAAATTTAGATCTTAGAGAGGTTTTGGGGGTTAAGAAGTCCAGGCATTTTTATGCATGAAGAACAGCAACACTTTAAACATCACTAAGGAAGGGGAACAGTGGGTTGCATGGAAAGCAATGACCATGGTAAGGAGAATCACAGCAATGCCTGTCTAATTCACCACAATGTTTGCGCAGGGCCAAGTGTATTCCTGTGGAATGGATTCAGTAGTCTGGCACTCCTAATTATTTGGACCTGCTGATTTCAACGAGAATTGCATCCTGATATAACATAGAATCAGATTTGGCTGTTACATCAGACTGGTGTAAGTTACAGTCATTTTGAACATCTGTTGAATCACAATTAAGTATGATTATGTACTTCACCCCCTATAGTCATTTCCTTACCTAATTATATCCAGCCACTTTGTATGCCACTATTGAATTTGCCCAGGTATATTTCTGAGTCAGTACTCCTGTAGCTCTGCAAACGCTATGATGTTGAGACAAGAAAGTACTTTTTTAAATTAAGAGCAATTTACAATATGTTACACTTTCAACATTCAATTAAATAATAAAGATATGAGAATAAAATCCTTTTGCAACTCCAGGGAGCCACTGATGGAATAATCTGCAAATAAGACTAAAAGATTTCAGTACAACTAAGATTGCCTTTCATGACCTTAAATGTCATCCACATCAGATTTAATTCCAAACACTGAGTTTTTCCTTTTTCATTAGTCAGTTCAGGAGAGGGATCATAATGCTTTATCATGATGTAGAAGATGGGTATGAGTGTGTGAATAATGCTTTATTTTCAAGAAATACATACTGCTCGATTTATATTTCCATTTCAACAGTAAAACCATTGCTGTATAATGTATGTAAAGCTCCCACCTGCAAACATGATTATTCTGCACTGTTGACATCCCATTATTATGCAATCAATACTTTGTCATGACTTGCATATTTTTTAGTTCCTCTGGAAATTTGCTACTTTACAATTCTGACTGAATAAAGAAATCTTTCCTACTCTCCAAGTGCATTTTTGATTAGTAATTAGACATTTGCACATGAAACGCAAACAGGATGAAAGCACCGTCCCCTTCCCCCATATATCACCAACAGGTTTTCGCCCAGGTGAAACTTCGATAGTGCATGAGAGAGTCTGAGGGAGGGTAGGAAGGGGAAAAATTACTTTTTTGTTTGGTGTTAAGGTAACCATTTAATATGAATTAATTTCATAGCCAACCTCATTTTGGTCTGTGCATTGCTGAGCATATTATCTGAAGCAATTTAACAAAGTTTCTTAGAGTGTTATTTGAGTTTGGGCTGAAGAAGTGATACCAGAGCTTCCCGGTGGACCGCCTGAAAAAAGTGCATTAGAGGATAACCATGAACCAAAAGAAGGTTTAATCAGATTCTTTTCAACAAAAAATTCAGAAATCCATTACAGTCACTAGCAAAAACGACGGCCTTGAGTGGTAGATGGGTTTGTATTCTTTTGCCTTCTACAAAAGTATGTAAACTTAGCTCGGCATTACATATTTCCTGCTTCTTTAAGGCAGATTTCAGCTGGCAGCATCAAACCACCCAGCTGGAAAAGAAGCAAGTCTCAGAACTGCCTTGCAAGGTGCCAGCAACAGAGACCTCCGTTTCCAGTAGAAGGCTAGCAAAGCAAAGGCACGAAAGGACTTCAGGCCTGCCTGCTTGGGGGTCAGGCAGTGTGGGACTAGGGCTGCGTGGTGTCGCTAGAAACCCTGTCCCTACCCTTGGGAGCCTAGGGCACCTGGTTTTCTCAGGTGATCTTTCCTGGAGGGTAACTCTCCATCAGAACCACACCTGTGGTTTAATTAGGATGCATCAAAACAGATTTATTTTCATGAAAATTTTTATGCTTTGATAAATGGATGTTTTCTGATAAGGCTTAGTGCTGTCAGAGCATTCTTTACTGGAGCTGGTGACCTCAGTTCTTGTAGCCCTGTTAAAAGGAGCTGTGATGCTACCTGCTTTGTGTTCACATGCCATTGCTCTCACCCATTCCAGGCTTCTAGAAAGCTGCTTGCTTATGCTGGGAGACAAACAGAGACCCAACATTCCTGCCTGGTGTCGTTTGTGCATTACCCAGATGTGCAAGGGTTCCAAAATGCTCTAACTGGCATGGACTTCAACAGACGAGGCCAGTAGTGAAGTCTGAGTTAGGACTTGGGCTCTCCAGCCATCTTCTGCAGGTGTTCTCTTACACCAGCCCCTATGTTTATGTACTACAGCTTTACGGATACTTTCTTTGAAGGATTGTTATAATCCCAGTGACACAGTGATGCTCCTAAATCTCATCATCTAGTACTCAAGCAAGAACCAATTCCATGTAGACTGACCTGGTTTGTTTGAAGTGGAATATGTACTTCTAAACCAGCATTCAAGGACGGATCCTGAGCTGGTGAGAGAAGCTGTGAATGGTATGTGTTTGCAAACATTATTTGACCACTTACTACACTGACCTTTGTGGCAACACTATGAAATGCTTTAGCATTATTCTCCCCATTGCATTTGAGATGGGACTGAGGCCAGATGTTCAGACCATTTTTTTCCCGATGAGCACTGGTGAATGCAATGCATGGCCCATGCTTCCAGAGGTGCTGAGGACACAGAGCACGCCCTTATGCTAAGGCAGGCGACATTAAAAGTTGTGTCTCCTGAAGTTCAGCCTGAATTGCCACCAAAAGACCGCTCTCTTGGCACTGACCTGTCCCATTTTGCCTTGCCCTAAAGGACCGCTCAGAAGCACAAGTCAGATAAGGATGCTTGGCATCATCTAACGACACCGTTACAATAGCGGTTTAAATAACTTGGTGCCCTCTGAATTGGCTTTCACATGCAGTTCCAGGTATTGTTAATAACTTGTAGATCCTTGTGTTCTGGAGCCTCCCCTGCTCTGCCTGGTTCGTGGTGCCACCTCTAGCAGGCTGGGTGGAGGAAGGGGATATTCTCTGCGAAGGACACCTGGCTGTGAAAGTTTCAAAGTTTATTTTTTTTCATCAGAGCCTCTGTGGGCTGATTTCTTTCTCTTTTCCTTAATTATATGCAGAGCAGAAATATGTGCCTGGTTTTCAGTGGCACACTGTTCAGGCTGTGATAGATGAAATTTTTACCAAGTTAACAGCAGGGCACTCGTAAGAACAAGTGACCAGAGCTCTGGCAAGTTTGGGCAGGGCAGCCTAAAGCTTCATGGCAAGGGGAGAGGGAAAAATTTGGTTCTTTACAGGACACAGCTACAGTCACCACGACTGAAATACAAGTCCTATGTGGAGAATATGCATCAATTTCCTTAATGAGGACAGTAATGATGCACCATAGCATGGAACCAAAAGCAAAGGAGTGAAGTTGCAAAGGAGATAAAATTCCTTTTTCACAGGAAATTTCAGGATTTCAAGGTTTATTTTGCTTCTGAAGCAGAATAAAATCAAATCACTTTAAGTGACATTTTCAAAACAATTTCATTTTAAGCCCCAGTCTTTAATCTCAATTTTAAATATTACACAATCTGAAGGAGTAGTTTCAAAATGAAAAATGGAATCACTGTTCTGAAAAGGTTAATGCAGGGTCTTTTAACCTTACTGAAGGAGTTGTAATTGTTTTTCAGATTTTGTTGGAGCTGACACTTTCGCAGAAGAGCTTTGTTTTCAGTCAAACAGCAGTTTTCCATTGAAAAAACATTTGGTTGGAAAAGTTCCACTCAAGCTAGCTGAAGCATGGGAGGTTTGGAGATAAGGAGAATATAATTAGCTATAATAGAAATTTTGTCAGGAGGCTGAGGCTAAGAGCTCTCACGCTCCGGATAAATACCACTGCACTCCTGAGAAGAGGGCAGGCAACTCGGGCTGTTATTTTGCTTTTCTTCAGAAAGGTTGCTGCTACTGTACTCCATCAGTGTCCTCCCTGCCTAATCGCACTGGTTCAGCACTGACACGGCGTGGAGGAGGAAAGGCGACCGCCTACTGAGGACCTATTTTTGGGAGAGGATTTGCTCACATGCTCCGCTGCTGGCAGTTACGCTGCAGCCCGTGGGATGGCTCCGGCGGCCGGAGCTGGGGGCCAGCAGCAGAACTCCTGAACTGCTCCTGTCCCGCTCCCTCGGGCGTCTCCTTCCCAAGGCGCGATCTCACAAGATCACATTGAGGCTGGTGGGATTACAACACATTGATTTCTGCAGGAACAGCCTTTCTTTTTCTGCTGACAAACAAAAGGCAAAATGAAAAACGTATCCACTGGAAATATTACACAAATGTAAATGAAAACTCATTTACCTCCAGTTTGGAAGAGATTATTATTCAGGATTTTCATCCTCTTTTTAGTAGGTGACAGGAAGCGTTGATGTGCCGCGCTGCGGTATATTTTGCTAAGCAGAAATCACTGCCTTAAGGCAAACTTCTTAATCTTGTTGATTTTACAAGGGCAGACACTCATTCCTGGAATGTGAGAAGGATCTTCCTTCACAATAAAGTAATACACGCCAGGAAGCACCAGAAGGAGTTGGGGTGGAAAGCAAACAATTTCCTCAGCTAAGAGAAGCGGCATAGTGGAGACTAATTGACCCAAATGTTACTGCTCAGATTCTCACTCAGACTCATTTGGCTAACAAGGGTCAAAGCCCATTTTCATGTTGAAAGGGCAGGATGACTTTTTATTAAAGCAAGAATAGCTCTTCTTGTTTTATCATAATTTCTACCAAAACAAAATCTTCATGCTGAAGATTACTGTGTTCCTATTAGCATCACACTTTGCAAGGAAAAACATCCAAACATTGTGAGAAAATTGTGTTTCTATACTAAACTAGTTGTCTGTGGATGCCTGGTGTTCATTTTGCTTTGTTTTCAGTGCTGGCATAAAGCTGGTGCCAAAATTTTACAGAGGTTCAAAACTTAGGCACCGGTAGTACAGGAAAAAAATGCACCAAGGGCTATTAAACACAAAACCTGTGGGCCAGGGTGTTTTGAGCCATGGATTGTTGGAAGATGGGTTAATATGTCAAGAAAGCATAACGAAATGTTTGCCCAGCCCTCTTCCCTAAACATCCTTTCTCTCTGGAGAAGACTGAAATTACAAGGTTAAAGCTGCATGTTAAAAGTTAACCAACAAAACTGTACATTTGAGCATCTGAGGGTGGTTGCAGGAGGTGGCCCCCGAAAGTGGCAGGTCCCCAGTGCAGCAGCACACACCCCCCCCCCCCCCACCCCACCCCCCCCACCCCCCCCCCCCCGCTGCTGTGCCTTGCACGACCTGCTCTTACAGCTGTGAGGCGTGTGTGCAAGCAGCAGCAGGTCGTTGCTCCTTGCCTGCAGAAGAGCAATTGATTGAATGCTTGCTGCAAGTGTGTAGCAGTGCAAAGTAAATAAATAAATTCCTGATAATGAACTTTCCTAAAAAATGAAATTCCTCCCAAATCCAAACTGAGTGGGGCAGAGGAGCGATGTGGCTGAGCTGGGGCAGAGGTAGATTATGAAAACATGCTAACAGAACTGCAGGAACCCATCACTCTGTTCACCTATAACATGGGAGAAATGTCATAGTGAAGCTGAATTAATTGGAGCCAATTTCTGTCCCCCTTTCTCTGAGCGGCAGGACTTTGCATCTCATTCAGTCAACTGAAACTGATGTGCCCAAAGTGGTGCTTCTCTGTGGCCTTCGTTTCCTTGGCTTCCTAGGATTAAAACCATCCCTAAATGAGTACCCTAAATGAAAAATGCCCTTAAATATGTTGGTTTTGCACTGTGTAAGGAGTTTCTAGGACTTCCAGGCTGGCCTTGCTGTCTCTCAGACAGAGGAGCCGATCCATTTCCATTTTACATGGATGAACACACAGAATTGGTACTTGTGGTCTGGTCCCAAATTCTCCCTGCTGCTCCTGGTTGCCTGAAAAAAGAATCACACTGCTTCTGTCATCCCCACTGGTGCATTAGGTACATCACCAGGTGCTGGTGGAGTCCAAATGCAAAAGAAATCCCTTGAAACATTTTTTCCTCCTTCCCTGTGCAGGGTGATGACTGGAGCCAATGGAAAATTAACTGCAGGTGGCTCAAAATCACTGACACTTTATTGCCTGCTGATTTCTCGTTGGAGCACCTCAGTCTCCTTTCATTTACACACATTTCCTCTTTTCCAATGGAAGGGGCACTTAGGAGCAAATAACTTTTCTGTAAATTGGGCCATATGTCTAGTCCTCAAGGGGCCCACAGTTTCAGCCCTCATCTAGAAATTTCAGAATAAATCAGAATACGACAAACCCTGCACTAGAAGTACTTTACTGTGTGTGTGAGAGCTTTTCCCTACAAATGGACTGACTACTTGAATTTGAAATCCTTTGCTTATCTGGAAAGTCTCTGATCCAGTATCTGACAGGAGAAATGTCTCTCCTTTCCCAATTGCAAAAGACTTTCTTGCTAGATCTTTTCCTGGAAAGCATGTCCAGCAGAGTGGCACAAGCCATCATTTTTTAGTCCAGCCCACAGTCACCCTTTTCATTAAACTTGGCTTTCAGTGGATATTGTTTTAAGTGGGTATGAAGCCATCCTGCAACACCAAAAAGTGCAGATGTAATAATATACATCACAATATATTTTCAGCCCCCCAGAGCCATTTCCTCTTCTTTTGTTTCCTTTTATGACCCTGATGTCATTTGGAATAAACTTTAATTGGGTCATTTTGTCATCCGCTGAGCAGCCTCCATTAACAGACCTTTACGGCAGTGAGTGCTGGTAGCGGGATCTCTGTCACAGGCAGTTGCCACTTAGTGAAGTTTCACAAACATATCTTCATTATTTATGCATGCTGTGCTTTATTACCGACACCAGGTGTGAGCCAGGAACACTTCACTACACACAAGCAGCTAAAGAGGTCAGATGTCAGTGTTAAAGTAATAACGATAAAAAACCGAACAAGAGAGGTGTGTTCTTACGTCACTGTCACTTGCCCTGCACCTCCCAAGCCGCTGCAGTCACCCTCCCGCTTTGGGGTCACGTTTCAAATGTCGGATCCATTGTGGCATTGCTGGGAGGACACGAGCATCCCTGGTTTCTGAAGGAACGCAGAGGTGATGCTTTGACCTCCAGGCTTGCCACATTTTAATGTGAATATCTATTATGCACCAACATAGGGATGTGCATTATCCAGCGAGCGAGTGAGCACATACTCTTAAGTAATTTGTTTTTGCACCATTTCTGGTGTAAATGCATACACAGCAGGGGCAGGATTTCTGGTTTGCATTACTGTGAGGGTGATTGGCACCAGGTCCTCTGCACGTGCATGCATATACAGATAATGATGAAAGGATGTGACAAAAACGTGTGCTTCTGAGCTGTAGAAAACACTACATATGGAATGACTTCATCAATCTGCATTGATTCTGCTGAAACCAAAGAAATTATGAGAGATTTTGATCAATGCATGTAAATGGATCATGACCATGAGTTCCACAGGTGTCATACTGGTTTTGTGAGTTTTAAAACTTTAGAACCTTGTTTAAGATTTTAAAACTTAGTCAACCTAATACTTTCGAAACACACATAGGAGTTTTGAATTAGCTATTATGTTTCTTCTGTGTTACCATATTGTAGTCATAATATATGAAAGAATTACAAAATTTAATTAGGGAATGGTTCTTAGGTCATAGCAAAATTGGCACACTAAAACCAATAAATGTCTACTTTACTTTTAATTAAACAGCTTTCCCTTAAAGGTTTTTAATCACTAGTTTAGATAAGTGGGACTTGTAATGATTGTTAAAGGGACTGTGGAGGGTGGCTGAAAACATGCACCTGCATACAGTTAGAAGGGGATATTACAGAAAACGTTACTGAGACTGTAGGAAAGCTTTCTTTTATGCTTAATGTGTTCTTAGAATGATGGATGGTGTCATAATTCTCCCTAAAACTGGAAAATCCTTTTACAGTAGCCTGTTAAAAGCCTTCTCAATGGTGAGCTTTTAAAATGTCCTCCCTCCCTGTTTGGGAAAGCGTGCTTACCGAAAAGGAGGAGTGCAGTGTGAAATATTCCAGCTCCACCAAGCGACAGTGAGGCTAGCATTAAAGAAATACAAGATGAAAGAAAACACAGACTTCAAAATTATACTTTAAACTTGCAGCCTTTGGGTTTTTCCTACGTATTTTTCTTCTTTTTCTTTAAAAGTCCTATTTATACATGTAATTACTTCTCCTCATATTTAGTCTCTGTGTTACTGCTGAAGTAGCTTAATTACCACTGTTAAATCACATATTTATCTGGTAGTTTTTACTTTTTTTTTTGGCCACAGACTTTATCTAGAGAGTGGTGGGACTTAAAAATCTGATGGGATACCAATTTCAAGAAAGCTCCAAGCATCTTGACTCCTGCCTGTCGCTTCTGCACTGCACCTTTTCTCATCCAGGCAGTATTTCGTACGGTGCTTTTTCCATGGACATATATCCTGCCACTTAAAGCAATATGAAATAATGTGGAAAGACCCTCTGACAGGAAATTAGGAATGACATGTTTAAGATAAAGGGGTGCAGCCACTGAAACAGTGTCTGATGAAGATTTAGAGTGATGGCTGAACCATGTGAATTGTTTATCCGTTCTGCCACACTATTGCTGCAAGCCAGGAGAGGTGTAATAATTTATTTGGAAACCCACAGTTTAGTACAGTGAGAAAAAGTAATCTACCACTGCTCTGACAGGCCAGACAGATAGATATGAAAAAGAGAAACAGATCTATTTCTTGAGATGTGGGCAAAAATTATGAATGAATAGACAGCCACCTGAATATATGAGTTGCCATCTCTCAGCTGCTTCAGCAGATGGCCTACTTTGTGTGCTCTGCTCCAAGTTACTCATTCAGAGGTTTGATATTCCTGAATATAATGTGTCATGAGACTTTGTACAGAGCAGCACATATATATTAACTATCTTCTTGACTGTGGCCAGCCTGTTTCTCCAGTGAGGACAGTTGCTTTCACTGTAAAATATGTTAGGAGATCTAAGCTATTTAGCTACCACAATAACGACATTATTTTGAATGCCAGTGTCTACCCCTGACTTTGCCATTCCTCTGCTGTCTCCTTTCTCCTCCTCAGTTCCTGTATTTTCCATCAAGTGGTCCAGCAGCTCTCGAGTACCTGCCTCCGCAGCCAGGGTGCCGGTGCCATCCTGCAGCTGCCCGAGGCAGGCGGCAGCCAGCGCAGCCTGAGCCCTGAGTGCACTGCTGCTCCAGCACGCTGCTGGCTGTGTCCTTCCCATGGCCATTAAAAATGAGAAGTGGGCTGAAATGCCAATTAGATAATGTCGACATTTGGCAAACAGAGCTGTCTGCCAGTTTGCAGGCAGTCTGGGCAGTGTCACAACGAATCCGTCAAGAGGCATAGAGTCTCCCCATGGGATTCAGAATCCAGCTGTCACTCAGAGCTACAGTATCCGGGACTTGGGTGTCAGAGTAGGTGGGGGAGGGGATTGATTTCCCTATGGAAAGTGGGTGAAATGCCTTTCCTAGATGCCTATGGCATCCAACTGGCATCCACCAGCATGGGACCTGCTGTTACTACATAAAGGAAAAGGTATGATGCACCTCCATGTGAAACTTCGTAGAAACCCTCCTACAAGATGCTAACACAAATATTTGTAAAGCAATAATGAGCTTGGGTTTTCTGACTACCTCAAACATAGTTTTGAAGAACTGCAACATATCCCACATTACAAGGCTTTGTAATTTACTCACGTGAGGTATAAAAACTGTTGCACCAAGATAAGAGTGAAGGGCCCTCCTGGAAAGGACACATGCATTGATTCTCACCTCTCCTCTTGCTTGCTGAAAAACTCACTACCCAAGTACAAAAGCACATGATGACAAGTACATGACTTCATAAAAAAATGCAAATCTGTGTGATGTGAAACTTATTTTCAAATAAAACATCAATTGCTTTTTGCTATTTTTGCTTTCTGTTTTCATTAAAGTGTTTGTACAAATTTGCAAAGCTGTCTGGTAGATTCCTCAGAGGAGAGGGGGGGAAAGGCAATATTTAGCAAGTGCTTGGAGTTGTTGCTGCATGTCTTGAATAATTCTGTTCCCCTGTCTCAGAAAAGGAAAGGACTAAACCCATGCTGATGAGTTTTAATCTTATTAGAGACCCATGTCTCAGCTGATCTTGTAACACTGCAGACGGACGGCCATGAGTGACACTAGCTCGGGGATTAGGGCGTCAGAGGACCCAAGTGAGAAGCAACATCCAGAATATGGGAAAGTAGATCCTGGCCAGGGAAAACCCAGAATATTCAGATGTGATGGAACATTTTTCAGTCATCTCATGCAACCAGCCAAAGCCTACTTGAAGATGACTCCATGTCCTGGTACTCTTGACAGCTGGGAGATGCACTGATGCCTTCTGCACACACAGCAATGCTTTGTGGCTGACTTCCCATAACCTTGCTGCTTGCACTTATTTGTACCCATGCAGAATCCCCCCATGGAAGTTTTTGACTCACTTAGACTTGGGATAATTTTTCATATTGAGTTTACACAGAAGGCAGTGAGGTAAAAAAAAGGAAGTGCATGGAGAATGTTGATAGAAAGCATCGTTTTTGAAACAAGCTCTCATAGCAATTCTCTGTCTTTAAAACCACATGGGGAAGATGGCCATTTCAGACAGGTGGGTGCTCTGGTACCATTTTCCTGGCAGGAAAGATGTGACACGTTGAAAGAAAAAAGTAGTATTTGTTAAATATGAAAAAAAGGATGAACGTTAAGCACACAGTGTTTTACCATAGGTGTTAATATATTAATTAAACCCAAAAAACAGTTGGTGGTTTTTTTTTTGTTTTTAAATTCAGCATTCCTTGAGGACTAAGGTTTTAATTTCCCTCAGCAGGTTGTGTAAAGGGGCAGAGACGGCTCCAGCAGACACCTGACGTGCCAAGGGCCCGCTCCGCACCCAGCGCCGGAGCCGGTGGCGGGGCTCCTGCTGCCGCTCAGGGTAAGGCAGGGCAGGAGCGGGCCTGGGGCCTGCGTGGGAAAGGGCCCTTGCGACGCTCAGGCCTGATGAGCTACATGAATTAATGCAAAACAGAGTTTTGAAAACACAGACTTACCAAAACAAAGCAACAACTTTCTCTTTCCCAAGTCTACTAGATGGCGATCTGAAAGCCTTTGTGTCCTTGTGGTGGCCAAGGAGAGCATGGCCTTGTGAGGAAGGGAGGAAGGGAAGCAGAAAACTGTTCCTCACGATGTGATGCTGGGGCACAGTACTTGGAAGAAGAAGGACGAGTCAGAAGAAATGAGGCTTCAACATAATCTGGGGAGGCAACCTTCCTCGAGGGAGGTGGAGAGTAGTTTTGAGCCTGTCAAAGCAGGCTCACGGGCACTGCGTGGTGTGGGAAGGGGGAAGGTGAGCATGGAGAGCTTGGCACGGCAGCTGGAGAGTTACACCAAAAGACACGTCAGACAGGTTCTGCCGGCCTGGAACTGCTTGCTGTGAAGCACACTCACTTCTCAGAAGACTTGTAGCCACGGCATTGACACAGGCTCTACTTTCCACAGCTTCTTCTTAGAAATGAGCTAGAATAGTGGGTGATCCCAGAAGGATCTGTGCCCTAGCAAGCTGCAGAGGAGTCACTCATCCTTGTCATGCTGCTGCCTAACCCCAGATGCTTTCCCTTCTATGTCTGTAAAGGTTATGGGACCCTTTGGTGTCTAACCCTCCCCCAGGCATTCTGCAGAGAGCACTCAGAATGGAAGAGGAGCATTGCAATCACTTCCTCATTCATTCACTAACATTGCTGCACCTTTTCTCCCCAAAAGGACTTTCCTGGCTACCCCTTAACATTTCTGCAACTATTATAAAGGAAAGAACTACTCGTACTTATATAGCACAAAATTCAATACAAAAGCTGGCTCTCGTGAGCCCATCCTACATGCAGGACATTTGTGTGCTACATAGGGGAACATTTTTGGATGATAAGCTTAGCTATCTCAGAGGGCTGTTAAACAACATGGAAATCCCTATGGCTGTGTAAATGTAAACAATAACTGCAAACTCCTGCCTGGAGGTTTTTTTCATCCAGCTAGTTATCTCCATGTTTTTAGCATCACTATTGCAGGCTGGGGATGTGGAGGAGGTTTGCCGTATTGTTTGTTTCTGCATTAGTCACATCTGAAATAATCTGAAAAGGAAGTGTGGTTTTTTTTCCCGCTAATAATTGCATGATCACATGATACATTTTTTTATACCTGCATGTGAAATCTGGAATAATTGCCCCATCGATAAATTTTCTCCCATGTGTGACTGCTTGTTGGCCCAGGTCCCCAGTTCTGCCTTCCTTAGGGTGGGAAACTGCAAACAGCCCTCTGTAGTGCAGCAATGCATCTGTCTCCCCTGCAGAAGCTATTTTGGCAGTGATTACCCCACAGTGCAGTGTAACCACTGTTATTATTTGGAGAGGGGCGAGGGAAGAAAGGTAAAGAGCATTTTACTTTTGTTGTGTCAGTGTTTTATCACATACCTGGTGCTTTACCTTATGCCCAGTGGGTGAAGACGGCCAAACCAGCCCAACGGTTCCCCACCAGATTCCCTGAGCTTTGATTTCCCATGTGCAGTTTAGGCTGGTAAATGCAAGAAGAGATGTCACCTATTGCTCTGAACTCTGCAATTCCCAGACGAAACCAAGTCTAATTCAGGGAAGCACTTTGTTAATAGACACTCAGTCTGACAAGAGGTATCTTTAAAATACTTTAAAAATCACCTTTAAGTCTACATATGTGCCACAGTTAAATGCAACACTTGACACTGAACTAATGGGAAGACATCTGAGTGCATGGCAGTGGGGGAGAATCTATCATTTTTCTATTTAATTTGCACTTTTGATGGCACTTTCTGTATGTTTAGTGGCACTATATCCTCTGACTATTCAGGGAACCAGTTCCCCTTGTGGGCTGAGGATTAAACACTAAACATCACTGGAGAGGGGAAAAGTAATTCCTTAGGAATGGGGAAAAGGTGGTTGTAGAAACTCTGTCAGGAGAGATAAAATATGAAACAAATTTTAACTGTATAACTTTATTTTGAAATTCATGCTTTCATACAAAATTCAAGCCCTCCATTTTGCACTGCTTCAACACGACACTTTGGTGGCAGTCCATGTAGTTTTTCATGCTCCCTCGTTATGAGAAGGTTTATTATCAACCTCCGTTAATCATTTTTCTTTATAAAGTTCATCACCACAATTGACAGGAAACAAGGTGCATATAAAAGCGAGCACCATGGTTAAGTATTTTTCTGTAATGCTTTAAATCTTGTGTTAAAATGTTTTAAGGTTAATTGGTAAGCACATTTAAA
>NC_054056.1:19658782-19793782 GCF_017639655.2 Falco naumanni
AGCTTCAGAGGAATGCCAAATTAGTAGGAACTACAAATGCAAAGCTATGGACGACATATTTTCCTACTTTTAAAAAGTTTGAATGCTTAGACTTTACTGGTTTTCTATGATAGAAGCTGATCTTTAAATGCCAAACTGCTGCACTCCACTTTCTTAAGGAAAATCCTACATGGGGCCTCAAGCTTGATTATCAGTGCTGACTCATTATGAACTAAGGCTCCTCAGTCATTGCCTTCCAGATCTATCTGCCAGTTCTAGCCTGCAAAAGTGTTTTTGATCTGGCTAGCACTGTGACACCAGAGTGCCCTTCAGCCATATGGCTACAGCTCCCTCAAGCAGACCTCTCTGGCCTCATGGGGGCCATGTCTGGCTTGTGAAGCACCATTTCCAAGGCCACCAGCCGCACTGGCCCGTTCCTGCCCTCCGTGGGCACTGCCAGCAGGACGTGGAGGAAGAAGCATGGGCGGCAGGTCTGCTCTCTGAAGGACACAGCACCTGGACAAGAACCAAGCAGCTCTGCAGATGTTAGGCTGTGGCATGGGGCGCAGCCCTGCTAGGGTGTGCTGGGGCTGGGATGTCCCAGAGCTTCAGCTCCTAGTTACAGGGATGCTCTCTCCATGGCTACTGGGCAGAACGTTACACAAGGAGGTTGCCCAGGTCTTCATCTGCCAGCTCAAGTGCAGGAGGACAGGGTCACAAAGCATCCCTGGATCCCCACTGAGTGGCTGATGTTTACATCGACAGAGGTGCTCAGCTGCAGCAGGTTTCTGTGCTGGACCACTCGCACGTGAAATGAAACTGGGGCTTGGAGTGTTGCAATATTTCTTTCTTGCTGCCTTTGCCAGCTAACCAAAGCCTACTTCTTCTCAATTTTATGTTGTTTCCTCCTTCCGAAATAGGGATAATTCTGTTCTAAGTTTACCTGCATGAAAGTATTTCTTTTTTCTTCTTCAGGACATATCCTTTAAAGCTCTACTTTCCTGCAGTTCTCCTTTTAGAGAAGAGCAGCCTTTACCGTGACTTTATCTCTGTATAATTTCTCACTGTTTCTAAGGAGGTCCCCCTACGACAGCAGGTTTTGGAGAAGACGTTATCCAAATGCCACTGCTGCGATCATCTTGAAAGGTAAATAAAAATGAAAAGTTGAGCCATGGTCACTAAAAGCACAACTTTGCACAACAGGATAATGATTTTGAAAGGAAGAGCTTCAGGTTGTTTAAGTAGCTGATTCTAACCCTGATGAAACACTAAAAATGCCTCTTTCCAATAACAATAGTCATAATCCTTTTTGTTGGTTGTAGAGAACCTCTGACAAAAATCAGAACAATTGGAACAACAGCAAAGCTTTTTTTATACCACTTTCAGTAACTTTGCAAGGAAAAGATCATATTTTCAGATTATTTTTCCCCCATTAACTTAAATCTGCTGAAATTTTTCAAAAACTGAAATTCATTTGGGTTGATCTAATCCAGGGGTTTGTATGAAACATTTAAAATTGCCTGTAACCCTTTTTCAGCCAGGGAAATTTAACATTTCCCTTCCCCATATATTGACAAGTTTTCAAAGTCATTAAAAGTAATTTTGGAATAATCCCCCTGATGCCCTAGACCAGTGGAGAGGTGCCCATTTCATTCCGACGGAGCACCATTTCTCTGTGCCAGCTCTGAGCCTGGGCTGTCATGCAGGCGGGTTTGGGCCAGGGAGGAGGCGCGCCTGGTGCAGTGGTGCTGTGTCAGGCTGTGAGTGTGCTGGCTTTGGTGGGGTATGGCCGAGTGAGGCTGGCCAGGGCTTTGGGAGGAGATTGTGGCGATAAGGGCACAGGATACTGCTGGAACGGCTGTTATCTATGACGCAGGCATTGCTTTCCCTCCGATGTAAAGCCATAATGACTCTGTTAGATTTGTCACTTCTTGGTTAGACATAGAGCAGGAGTCTGTCTGACTGCTTGCGGCATTGGAGAGCCCAAGGCTTGTCACCTTTCTTGCATTTTTTTCAGATAATATGTGTCACTTTATTTTTTTCCCCAAGTTGCCTTACAAATATTCTTCTTTGCCTTTCCTTTAGCTGGATTGCAGCTCATCCTTTCTCAGGATTCGTCTCAAAAAGTTGGGATCAACTGCTTTCCCATTTAACTACCTTTCCCTCCACTTCTGGCACCTGTGAGGGCATCTGGGGAAATGAAATGTGCAGAAAGGTGAGAGGGAAATGATGCTGATGGGGGTGGGCATCAGAAAAGGAAAAGGAGGCAAGAAGGAAAACGCCAACCATGACAGTGAGAATGACAGAAACACAAGAGGCTTCACGAGGAGTGGGGACGCTGCATTTTTCAGCCAGCCTTACTAGCCAGTTATCATGCAGTAACACATCATCATGGCAACTTGTCATGGATACAAGCAAAATATTTGATTATAAACAAAGATGAGTAATTTCTTTAGTGCTGGGCTTTGTAAAATCAACATGTTACATTACCAAGCCCAAATGCTGAGTCTATCTTGACAGCACCCCTGTAGCTTCTGCTGTGCTTGGAGAGCTGCTCTGACGACAGATGTTCAGTAGATATTCTTGTGATATTTATTACCAAAAGCTTGCGACTGAAAGCTTTGTGAAATACCATGGTCTGAATTTAGGAATAACACTGAATTTTTTAATCTATTTTTACCAGCTTGAGTTTTTGCAGCTATCTCAGTGAAAAACCTTTGAGCTTCCCTTTGTGGAAGCAGGATTTACCATTGTACAGGGGGATAACTTTTGGTGGAAGAGGTCCATCTTGCCGTATCTGAGAAAGTCCACATGGATTTGGCCAAATTAGACACTTCACAAAGGTTACATCTGTCCATGCTCACTGGTATGCTTGTCATATTCTGGCATGAATTGTTTGAAGGTACCATCTGTAACAGCTTTCTTTTCAATAGTAAATAAAGTAAATAAACATTCCACAATTTAAGTCTGTTTTCCTGCTGTATCATTCTCATTATCTGCTATTTGATACAGGAAAATAAAGTTAAGATAATAACAGAAAAGAAGCTCCTGTGCCAATAGGCAGCTCTGGGGATAAATGCACAAAGAAGGGGAACATATATTCATGCTATGATACATGCTTACATGCTAATTTAATACATGATGGCTTTTTATTCTAGCAATATCGTTTGTGCTGCCATAGTTTGAAGTCTGTGCCAGCATTTTCATTACAAATCCACTGTTCACAGGAATTTACAACTTCACTCTAAACATTGCTCTAGAATGAAATTTGGCAAATGGGTCTCAGCCCAGGAGCAATTTTTTTACCCATCCATTTGACTGTTAAGTTATAGTGGCATAAAAATATAGTTGTACTACTTGAATAACTTAAATGGCTTTGAATTAAAAAAAATGAAATAAGTTTATGCATGGTGTAATTACTTGTGGTATTCAGAAGAAACAACACAACAGATGAACGCAAAAATAGCTAAGAGAGGCAGAGAGAAACAGGATATTCTAAGAATGCATTTTCTCCATGATTGTTAATAAAAATAAAATTATATGCACTATTAATTGCAGTTCTGCTTCAGTTACCTTCACTAGACAGTGCCTCACATCATGGGGAATGGTGCTAAAAATGGATGGGATCCCTTCAAGACACTGCTCTGCATGGGCAAGAATGCAGAGCTGCGCCTGCACAGCTATCGGGTGCTGCAGTAGATCCTCCCCAAATTTCTGCCTAGTTGGTAGAGAGCCTACAGGCAATGAAGTACGGAAGACATGTCTTTGTTCACTTTGGGTCACAGGCTCCCCCAGATTCATGCTTTGTGTGCCACAATGAGCTGCTCTGTGTCCGTGCTTGACGCACAGCGAGGAGCATCGCACGGAGGATGCTCTTGCCTCCTGGGCAGGGCAGGGTGTGGGCTCCCAGCTGGCTGCGGGCGGCTGGAGAGGAGCTGCACGGGCTGGGGGAAAGGGAGCGCCGCAGCAGTGAGCCAAATGGGAGGTGCAATGCAAAGAGAAACGTGGAAAAAACCTGAAAAGAAAGGAAGAGAAACAGGTTAGCGAGATGCTGTGGCCACTGGAATAAAAATACTGAGTTTCTTCAGGTCAAGCTCTGCAGCCCGAGCTCTGAAGGGTTTTGTGGGATGCAGAGCAAGCAGGAGGAGCACCCATGAAGCACCAGTTCAAATCCCAGTGACCCTCTGCTGGCACCGTGCTCCTTTCTCTGCTTATCTGCAAGTCCCATTGATACTAGTGAGAAGTGCCCAAGGCACCCAATGGCCATAGCCTCGGTGGAGAAAATGGATCAGAATAAAACTGAAAGAAAATCCTCCAGTCTTCTGTGTGAGAGAATTAAAAAGATTAGAACTCTTCCACTGGAAAAAGAGGCAGCTGGGGTTGGAGAAATGGGATGTGATAGTCCTGTATGGAATAATGAAAGACAGGGAAAAAATTCAAAAGGGACAATTATCCACTGTTTCAGACAGAAAGGGGATTAGGGTACAAACCTTTAAGTTACATCAATAGGCCTAAAAACTAAACAAAGATCTGTGTTTGGGCAAACATGTACGACCTTGTGGACACGCAGCTGTGCAACAGTCGAGCACCTCACTGTAACTCTGAGGTGGAGGCGATCTCTGGTGGAGAAAGTCCCCAGACTCCATCCCGGGGTAAGGCTCATGGGGTTTCCCCATGTATTTTTTACACTCCTGCACTCGTTCCCCAGGTTCTCGCTGTTGGCCCCTGTGCTTGGTGTGGTCGCATATAGGCTATAGTAGCCCAGACAAACATCAGGTGCGGATCAGTATAGCTGCTCTTAAGTTCCTAACAACCCTGCCCAAACGCACAGCTGGAATGATTTTATATTTTCCATGGCACATATTTTGAGGACCAGTGCCTGCATATGTGTGCACATAGCCTCCTTTAGGTACCTAAATATTCATGAAAATTGTATGTGCAAACAGAACTGTGTATACAGACACAAGAGATTGCATGACTAAAATTGAACACTGAAAAAATCAGAGCTACAAGTGCAGCAGAGACCCTGAGAAAGCTTCTGCATGAAGCCTGAGAATGGCGAGACGTGTGGTTTTGCTGTGTGTGGCCTGAGTGGGCTGCACTCGTGGAAGGGCTTGTTCAGTGTGCAGCCCTCAGGCACAAGTAACCCAAGGCAGCTCATGAGCTCAGCACCGCGTTGCTGGAGGGGTGCAAGGCAAGAAGGGAGAAAGGAAAAGCGACAGAAACAAGACCTGGGGGCTGCCCCATGATGCTCCTGGGATGTGCTGTGTGTGTGGGGTCATTAGCCTGGGGCAGGCAGGCGGCCGAGGGCGGTGGTGAAAGGGTCCAGAATTGTGTACAAGCCTGAAAGAAGAAAAGTGAATATGTAATGGCAGCGGTGAACAGAGAGGGGAGAAAGAGGAGGAAAAAGACAAGGCTTCCCCATAGTGAAGGGCAATCTTAGCTGGTGGGTTGAAAAAAAGGGGAAAAAAAAATAATTCTGGACACTCCTCCTCTCCAGGTGGTTTTTCTGTGTGGCCTGGTGAGGATGTAGTTAGTGTGATGGAAACTGTCTCATACAGTGTTTTTTAATTTTCCTTTTTTTAAATTTTTTTTTTCCCCTTCCCCCCACCCCCCCCCCCCACCCCCCCCCCCCACCCCCCCCCCCACCCCCCCCCGATTCCTATTGCCAAAGACTTATTTGGCTTTTGAGCACACTGGCAGGTTTCCTTCAGAAAATTTTTAGTGCCTTCAGAGGACCAGATCAGTACTGGGGGTTTAGGAGTAGCAGCCCAGGGGAGAAGGGTTTCTCCTTAGTGCAGCCTAGCACTCAGCTCTTTCCCTGGGCGGCGTGGTGGGCACTGAATCCTGGGGGTCAGGTCTTTTGCATGGATTACTGACCTGGTGCAGCTCATCAGGTCATTTTAAGCACAAGACAGAAACTGGCATAATCCAGAGAGGTTAAATACCCAGAAAGGTGGACACAGGGAATGATCCTGGGCTGGGTGAAGTAATTTACTGTTCTGTGATTTCTCCCGGAGCGGTATAATACCAGCTGTCTTGTACAGACACTCTCTGAAGTTTTTACATTATGGCATTTTGACTGTGGAATAACGTGAGGCCTCGCTTCCCCCTTCCCGTATCTCCCCCCGCAGTTCATGCGTCCATTCACATCAGCCTTTGAGGGCAGAATTCAGCTTCTCAAGCACCTGGTCTATGAATCCTGCTACTGCCAGGTCTCTCTGCTGCCTGCTTTGTCTCTCCGTGCTCTAATACATTTTTAGACATTGATTGGAAATTGTTAAGCCATGTCTAGACCTGAAAAAACAACATGAAAAGGTAACAAGCCTGATCTTCAAATGGTATTTTAAGTGCTGATTTAGACTGGCTAAAATCTAGCCCGACAGGGAAGGACATATTGAAAATTAAACACAATGGAGTAATTTTGATCTGGTTGTATAAGCCCCACCATAATGTAATGTTTATTTCACAGCATTTTGTGCATACAAATACGTTAGCAAATTCAAAATCTACCCATCTAAAAGGAAATATTTGTTATAAACCCAGGCTGATTTCTTCTCCTATCTATTTCTCACACATATGCATACAGATAAATGCACACACATATACCGTATATGTACTCATTCTGTAGGTAATCAGAGACACAGATAAAATAAAGCTTCTAGACTGACAGACATTCTGCAGACAGGGTTGTTAGTTTATGTAGGCTATAGGCAGAGTCAACTGGAAAATTTTGATCACTTTAATTTACTATATCCAGCATGCCTGCTGTACTCGTCCAGCACTTTTATCAAGCCCTGTGAGGTGGTATTGATTTTTTTATTTTCTATGTAGGATAAGAAGACAGAGAGTTAGGAGCAAGAGTGAATGAAGAACTTTCCTCAGATTACTGCTATTCTCTAGCTTATTGCATCCTGTCGTTTGTAGTTTCAGATGATGTCCAGTATGTCAGGGTTGCTTGAAGCAATAAACAGGGTGAATAACAATGGAAAGGCTAGATGAGAAAGATTGAAAAAGGAGAAAGAGGCAGCAAAGAAAGTAAGAAAGTGAATGTGAGAAATAGGAAAAAGGGGGAAAAAAAGCAGAGGTTGAGAAAAAGTGTCCTAGGTGTAGAGAGTTTGATAAGTGCATTCCTTTAAAGAAACTGTAACCAGCCATGACAGTTTTTCAACCAACAGCTGCACATAAAACCTATAGAATTGTGAAGGGGTAGAATCAGTGGCTTCTGGGTGTTACTATTTCCCTACAAGAAAAAGCCAGAAAAACAGAGAAATACTGAAGGTCGATATGAATTACGTTTTCCTTTACTGGATTGCTTCAAAGTTACCATGAAAAGATAAATCTGCCTTTTGCATCCAGGTTCAAGTGTGGTCCTGAGGACAAGTAGTGCCATGCAGAGCCCGGATCTTCCCTTGACCTTCCTCCTGCTCTGAACTACTGCTTTTCCAAGAGAGGATGTAAGCCTTTTGCTTATTCTGCTAGGTACCCTTCCTGTAGCGCTGTAACCTGTACCAGCAGGCAAAGGGAGATGGTCGGTCCCCGTGGCATATCAGAGGGGGTGGCTGGGGGGCCCAGGCTCTCCCTGCGCCGTGATGCTTGAGCATCCCCAGACACCAAAGCAGGGGGCTGATTGGGCAGTTTTCATCATCTAGACATGCATATCCGAGAGGCAGGTTTTATCCTTCACTGTTGAAGGGTTTTTGGGCTTAGAAGCAAAATCTTACAGGAAATGTTAATTACGCTTTCCCCTGACTTTGGATGGATAGTGGTTTCCGAAGGGAGGTATGATTCTATCCCACAAAATTGTTTTGGCTCACAGCTTTCATCCTGGAGCTTTGTGGCATGGTTGCTACAAAGGATAGTTTCTGTAATGTCCTGCACACCCAAAGTCTGCTTGTTAAAGCAGAGCAGTTACTTACCACTGGTGGCTCATAGAGTAAATGGCCTTACAGTAATGCAGCGAGTATCTCGGCAGCCTTGCTGGTGTGAGAACCACAAAAACAGATTCCCTGAAGTCACTTAAAAAGCTTTTGTTTTTCTATGTAATGGCTATTACTGATTAAAATCTTATTGCCTGTTAATTCTGTCGTTTATCAGTTTACATGGGGCCAATTGGCCTTAAAAGCATCCAGAGATGTTAGTGGAAAAGTTCCCTTTTCCAGGTGAAGTACCAAGTGGGGAAAAGGTGGGCAGCTCAGTCTGATGCCTTTCTGTGTTTCCTTTAGCCGATGGGGAGGAGATCTCAGGCCACCCTGGAGGTGGTGTGGCTCCATGGCCTCGCTCTGCCCATTTCTTCACAATTATCCCTGCACAGCCCTATCTCGGGCTGGGGCATGAACATGCAACCCCAGCAGGACTCTGAAGCTTCTCTTGTCTGTTCCTGCTAAGGACCTGGAAATGAAATGTCAACTAAGGATATTTGAGGAGAAAGACTATTAACAGGCTTTTCATGATTTTTTTTTCCTGCTTGGTAGTACAAATTTGTTTCATTATTTCAATCAAAGTAATTTGCTTTAGTCAGTCCTGGCTGCAAATACAGAAGCTGTGTTCTTTGTTTGGCTTTAACTTCCGAGCATCTCCAGTGAATCCGGAGGAAACATCAGTGCGCAGGAAACACCAGTAAGAAACAGAATTGCAACTGTCTGTGGGCAGATGATGCCCAGAAATCCATTGTTGCAAGAAGTATTGTTTGACCAATGGCACCACAACTGAAGTGTAAGGAGGTACCATGGCTGCCTCCGCTGATGATGACTTCTGTGTTTAAAATTACACCCACAAAGGGCTGTAATAGCTCAAATTAGAATGAATTTAAACTTAGTAGAAACAGCCTTTTTTTTTTTTTTTTTTAAATAAAAGAAGCTAAACAACTGAAAACCACAAAACAGAATCTGGAATTCTTCTCCTACTGGAACAATTTCTAATGTAGTGAAAGATCGTTTACAATTTAGCACTGCAAACATCATATCAGTGAGATGTGGGAAATCAAACTGACTGATAATGGGAAATTTTCTTTTCAGATTTTCATTTTCCAAACTAAGAACACCTCAGCTGTTAGAAAATACAGCAAACCGTAGTTATAAAGTTTAATAAACATCCTTGTTCCAGTAATACCTCCAGATCCCTGTGACCTAACATATTAAATGTAAAAATGGTCTCTTCAGCTTCTTTTTCATCTAGCATTAAAACAGAAAAGATTAATGAATTTCTATTCAAATTCTGCATGGCTGCCTGGTTCAGCATATTTAAAACCTTCAGGTTTTGCTATTTGTGATGGCTGGGGCGTGGTTGTGGTGCAAAGGCATGGGAACGGCTGCTCTGATGGGGCTCTGTGCTGTCAGCAGCTGAGTACTCACATGGATCTGAGCATCTTCTGGGGCGCAGAGGACCCTCAGCAGGCAAGCCCAGATCCTCACAGGATATATCCTCTCACATTAATAATGTAATTTGCTTGTAAGAGATGGCTTGCGAGGGAGAAATCCCAGCCCACCACTTGAAGCTCCCTTTGCTTGCTCTTGTTTTATATGCAAACTTCAGTCAGAGAGTCATAAAAAATACCATATGGCATTTGTGACTGATCCCAGAATGGCAAACAGTAAAAACTCTTCCTCACTGAAGGGAATTTCCTTATCCAACTTTGTAATGAATATTCACAAAATAAATTTTATTTTCAAATAAGTGGTAAACAAAAAAAAACACAACCCTGGACTGAATCAGTAGATAATGTAGATACAATTAATAACTGAGCGTCTTCTCACTACTGTGATGTAAAGGGCATAGCCAGAGCAACCATGACATTCAGCACTAAACAGCTGATTTTAATTTGGCACACTATTTTTTTTTGTACTGCTGAAATTTGGGGTGAGTGGAGGGAGGCAACTAGTTTTTCATATCACTGGTGTATGACAGTCATTTTGACTTTCTCTTCTTTTTGCTGAATTTAAAGTCCATTAACATGGCTTATTTGTCTACTCATTAAAAAATATCACAGTCAAAAGCAAGATGAGTGAAAAAGGTTTTCTGCCCAAGACAGAAACCATGTTAACTTAGGATCCCGGGAAACCCTCTGGTTTTATATGGGTATGAAAGAGGAGGACTTGGCACAGATTGGGAATTATGCTTGTTATCTGTTTTGTCAGGTCTCATGTAAGCAGCTTTGAAGTCCCCTAGGATATGAAAGTGTTCACTAAGTATCCTTAACTTCTACTGCCTGCTGCTTCACTAGGTGAGTCCCTCTCTCCATTGAGCATCTAATGCTGCTACATGTACAGAGCAGGAGGTGCGGGCGAGCTGAGCTGGTGGCCCCGCACTGGGCGCTGGCCCCTGTGCACTGAGCTGGTGCCCTGGCAAGGTCCAGCCAGGTGTGTGCCTCCCGCCCGCATGGTTATTTTGGTTGGAAAGGCCGGTTCTCCTGGCTGTGCCTCCCACGGAAAGATGCTCTGAAGCTGGCAGGTTTGCAGCCAGAGCAGCGGCAGAGGTACCCAAGCAGGGAAAAGACCCTGCCTGTGTTAGAGACAGTAACAGTCATTCAGAATGTCATGAGGGTGCAACAGCAATTACTGCCACTCCATCAGCGAGGCACAGGCTGGAGCTCCTCTTGACCTGTGCTGTAGGCAGAAATTCTTTTTCATGAAGGACTGCAAGATTCTGCCATTTTAACAGGGTTTCTAATTAGGAATGAAGCATCAGTACTTTGAAGTGATTGACTTTTTTTTATTCTTAGTCTTTATTGGATTTTAATTTTTGTATTGAAAGTTTTATTTTGACATATAAAAAAAAAAAGAAACGAAAATGAGGTAATTAAAAAAGAAAAAAAATATCCACAAATTCATTCTGATGGAGCTGAAGCAAAATGTTTGGTTTATCCCAGGATTTATTTTTTCCAAAGCAAAGTTTCCTCTAAATTAGCAACATTTGCAAGTCAGGGGAGAATAGTATTTCATTAAGGTTTCATCCCAGCTTATGTCCAAGGGACACTTGTGCCACGAGTGTTACAGCCACGCAAAAGCCACGGTGAAAGCTTGGTAGAAGCGATGCCATACACACACTAAAATAGTAGTTGTGTAGGTTAATGAGTCCGTGCACAGATGAGGTGCGTGTGGTGTGCTCTGCATGCTTAAAGTTAAAATATAAGCCAGGAGCTGAAGATGGAAGATAGCATCCAGTAGGTCTCATAATCAGGTCGTTTATTTTTATACACTTTTGTAACCATTTAAAGTACCTAATTTCAGAAGATTTTGTGCCTCAATTTTTACAAAGAATCAATGGAACAGCAACAGTTCCTCTTTTCTTTGAGAGGATGCTATGATGTGGTTATTATCACTGTTGTACACGCAGCACCTGAATACGTACACAGACACAGCTACTTGCCTGCGTATATTAAGTAATCACTGCTTTATCTGCATTAACAACATCAATTTCAAAACAAAAACCTTGGGTTTATTCATTGGTATGAATACCCTAGGCAATACAATGCTATGCTCATATTTTATTTTTCCCTCTCTGTACTTCAGTGGTTTTGCCAGAAATAACAGCACACTTAATTACAGAGGAGTCTTAGCAGGTAAATGATATAGAAGAATTGGGAATTTTAATAGCTTTTGTCTATTGAAAAATACAAGTGAAATCACATTACTTGAGTAACCAGATTTAAAAAAAGCTAAAAATTAAATATTTTCAGTTGATTTAGGTTATTTCCAAACAGTAATGCAAAGTTGTAACAGAAATAATTTAGACATAGGTAAAGAACCTTAAAAATCAATAGTGCTGGAAGAAATGAAACATATGCTGATGCAATCAAACAGAATTGAATTTCATATAAATGTTAGCAAATCTATATCCGATTATCACTGCAAAAACTTCATTTTCATTGATTTATAATGTATTATTATTGTTTCCACCAAACTGCCATAGACAGCCATTTAAGCAGCTGCCAAGTGCCTTAAGGGTAAATACAGGGTGTCACTGATGGTGCTGGGTTATAGAAGTTTAAGAGACCAATAATTCACAAGTGCGGCAGGTGTGACACTCTGTATATTCATTAGTCTTTTATTTTAATCCTGTTGTCTAAAGTTTTTTATGGTTTTCCACAGGAGCAGGGTCAGTGGCGGGTCTCAGAGGGGAACAGCAGAGGCTGCCGTGCATTTGGGCTAGCCCGCTCCCCAGAGGGGTGGCCACAGCACTTCCATTAAGCAACCAAACGATAGAAAAATACAGCAAGGTGTGGGTGGACAGTCCTGGGCTAGAGGCATGCTGGCAGGTCTGAGCCTCCAAAAAGGAGCCGAGAGGGAGTCTTGCAACATAACCCAGGCTATGGGTCAGTATACATTCAATTAGCGCACGGTACCTAACCCCTGGAAGTTTGGATCGTCTCCTACTGTCAGATGAGTAAAACAAATATGGTTCACATATGTTTAGTTAAAACAGGCTGGAGTGCACCCTGTTCTAGCATGTGATTAATGCTACTGGTGTCAGTAGGGCTATTTACTCTCAAAACTGGGACTGGAAGAACATTTTTTGAAGAATGTTTTATTTGCTCTGAGATAGAGCAAATGCTCAGGGACTGACTAAACTACTAAACTCAGAACAAGGTTTTAAACAAAAGAAAGGGTCTGAAAAAGTCAGTCTGTTTTAGTACAATGATTTCTAAGTCCAGTGGTTTGATTTTCCATTTCCAAATGAATGTTTCATTGAAAAGAACTGCAAACATTTCATTAAAGATGATTAAAAAAAAGTAAAAGTGAAATTCATTGTGCCGAAACAAACTCTTTGTTTTCAGGTTGAATGGAACGGCAAAAAATGTGTGGTCAACCTATAAGAACTGCTAAAAGACTGAAAATCGTTTTGGGCTGATGCAAAATCATCCACATAACTTTTGGTTCAGTCAGCAAACTACAAAAGAAAAAATTCTCAGTGGTCTCCTCACACCCATAGCTAGGGGCATAATTAAGCATCCTGCTGGACCAGGCTCTACTTGCTGCTCAGGAACGGAGCACTTCTACAGCAGGTTCAATTTCTGTTCTTTCCTACATCCCATGCACTGGAAATGCAATTTTAGTGTTTTTAATAATCAGGTGCACCTTTAAGCATCTAAGGTGTTTCTTTACAAAACAGGCTTGAGTCCTTTGTGTTCATATTGACAGATATTAAAAAAGTGTAACCCCCAAATCCTCTTTGTTTCCTCTGTGATGCCTGATGAGTCAAAGTCTGGATTGCCTTGTGGATATGCCAGGTTTTTGTAAAAAAAAATAATGGTGCATTTGTTGTTATATTTTATTGGTGAGGAAGGAGAATGAAATCTTGGGAAGCAGCACCCCTTATTTCACTGTATTTACAGTGCTGTAATATATGTCTTTGTGTTTATGTATAGTATGTGCTGGAAAAAGAGATGCGATTGGCAAGCTCCGATCCCAATGCTTGCCCAGAAGAGGTGCAGAAACCTGTTCAATAATTCAGGCCATGATGACCTCAGAAGTATATGTGTTTGTTATCTGCTTTGGCTCATGTGATGTGGTTTTTGGCTGCAGAGAAAGCTTATGGTGAAAATCATATCAAGTTGGCCAAGCCAAAGTAAACACACACACATACATTTTAAGGTCATTTTTGGCCATTGAGATCATTCAACCCTTTCAATATTTAAAGGAGAAACAAGACTTGCCACGATCATAAACATTTTATTTACTTTTGCCTCTGTTGCAGCATGATTACTTTAGGTAATAAATCCAGCCAACAAGGAGCTAAAGGACAATTATTGCACACTAACAGCATATGTTCACTGCCACACTAGCAGGGCTTGATACAAGTAAAAACCTGACATGCAGGCTAAAAACCAACATGAAATACAGCCGGGGACAAATGTGGTAGTCGCAGTTCACCTCCATCTAGATGCATGTTCTTTACTGCAAAAAGTGTAACCCTGCCGGCTGCCAGGGGCCTTACGGAGCTGATGGAGCAGCGGCACAAGGTACCCCGGGACCCACGGGGGGTGTTGCGTGTGCCGTGCTTGCCCAGCCAGGCACAGGCAGGGTCGCTGCCGCTGCGGAGCACGGGACTCCTGCTGGGACAAGTGGGGCAGTCAAGGGTGCCTGCTGGTTGTACTTCAGTGCTTGAGACTTCCAAATTGGCTGCACTTTCTGCCAACCAAAACTCTCCCACAGCAGAAAAAAAATAACCCAACAACTCCCTGCTTTTCCTGGCCCCAGTCCAGCATGGTGACTCTTCAGTGCATATATTTGCACTGGTGTTGATTCCCATTATTACCAGTGGACCGAAGGTCCACTCTGATTGAATCCAGAACAGCATGAGGCTTTGGAATCAGCAAACCTGAATTACTGAGTAAATAAAACTCCCACAAATGGGAAAGGAACCATGAATCCGAAGGCTGATATAGAAGACAGGACAGCAGATGGACGTTGGGGACACTGAGATGCAATGTCTGCTTCAGAGAGTTCCTATATAATCTCAGGTAAATCACATAAACTCAATGGGGTTTTAATTTCCAGTTGGTCAAGTGAGGCTAATATTTTTATTCTTGACAGAATTGAAATCCGTTAATGATACAGACAGACTCAGAGAAATGCTGCCAGATTCAGGAAGAGGATACTGCAGGATTTGTGCTTTTGGAGGGTGACTGCATAACAGGAATACCACAAAGAAGCTGGGGAAATTTATCCTGGTAAAATATAGTTTAATATATATATATATATTTAATCTTGCGACAGAATCTCCTTATTGCATAAAACACTGAGTGGGGCAAGGAAGGCAAAGCCATGAAAGATCCCCAGGGTACTTACTGTGAGGATCACATTCAGCCAGATTCAGGATGCACATAATTTTGCCTCATAAAAATTACTTTTATTAGTGTAGCCTTTGGATAGGAAGTAGTGCACGGAGATAGGAACAAATCCACCCGGCAAAAGAGTTGATGCTGAGGACCTGGCGTCCATTGTATATAAATTCTGTTTTTACCTCAGCGTACCTTGCACAGGCAGGCTGTGCTGTGCGATTGCTGCTGCTGTGCGCTCCCAGACCACACGTTTCAGTTTATTGTGCTCAGGAAAGAAACCACAGTGCTCCGCAGTGCAAAGCAAAGCTCACAATGCATGGACAACTGCTACTGAAGCACACTCCTGAGCCAAATTAAAATGCTCATACAGACCTCTCCAAACTGGTCTCAATCTGGAGCTCTAAGTTATTCAGTTTGGTGAGCAGAAACCAGTCTCTAAACTCCCATCCAGTTTTACACTCTTTATTAATCCATTATTGTGTCTTTGGATACGTATGCTCCATCACTAGCAGAATTTCATGTGGATATTGTGCAAGCTACCTGCGAGAAGCTTTGCAATGGAGCAGCAGTATGGGTCACACTTGCACTGTGAAGGGAAATTACCCAACGCCATTTTTCCCCCATCACCTACCTTGAAACCCAAATGGTTCTCTTCCTCCGATTATTGCAGGGTATCCAAACGGAGGGTATTGCAATAATCTGTATTAATTTGCAGATGACGATGTGCAGAGGTGTAGCTCCCACGTGTAGCACTCAATGTTTAGTCAGGCTCATTCCAGTGTTTTTAGTGTCAGCCTCAGGAACGTAATTGTAGTCTGGGTTCATTGCAGAGGTGCAGTGCCAAAGATTAACAACGGAGAGTTTAACATGAGTCAAGAAGGGCAGAAAACTGGTGTGTTCTCTTCACCAGGTCTCTCAAACATCTCAAAAGGTAGCCCATCACAGAGACTCATATGTGAAGTCTAGAAATAAAATAACAAGGACTGGCAGGAAAGCCCTGTAACCACACAGGAGCAATCCAATACAAATGTTGTTTGATTACCTCCAACCTGGGTCTAGCACAGGGGAATTTGATTCCTAGGGGTGAGTTCATGGTGCCCTGGAAGGTGGGCAGTTCCACATTTGCCAGGATTGCCTTTCAAAAGTGTAAATCTGAGACAAAAAATCAGACCTTTGCTTTTTGCCATTTAAGTTATTCTTGTACTAACATGTATAGGCATTAACAGCCAAATTATGCAAAAGATGACAGGGGCACAGGGTACCGTCGTTTGTCTTTAGCAAAACCAAGCAAAAGCATCCTGCTTTCCCTGACCCCCCATAAGGAAGCACGTAGCACACCTTTTTCTCTCTTTGTCAGAGGAACCAAAAATATTGGTGCCTGTAAAAAAGGAGACTTAAGAGTCCCCAAGTTTGGTTCATGTAACACCTCAATGAAAATCCCACTTCCTGAGAACCCCAGGTAAGGGGATGCCCGGCTGGAGTCTCCCAGCGACAGACAACTTATGTGTCAGCTGTCCTCTGCTGAGGACGTGGCTGCAGCATCGCTTGGGTTTGAAGTATTTTGGCCTGAAAAGTTATTTTTAAATTGAGAACCTAACTCTGTAACGTTTATTCCCACAGATATCCTCACTAATATCACTGTACCCACCCATGCCCCCCCCCCCCCCCCAAAAAAAAAAAGAAAGGTCATTAATGTGCACCCTACTTTAGTTTTTTATACATTTCTGCAGTATATAACCTATCACCAGATCTATGTAAGAGATCTCTTTGTACATTACTGGAAGAAGATAGATAAATACTGTTTTTTAAAATGGAATAGCGTATCATGAAACAATCAAATATGTTGGAACATGTTGACATAAAATGTAGAATTTCCTGGACCCAGGGATTTAGCTGTCAAAGTGAAAACACGTTTAAGGTTTGATTGTCCTCTCTCCTTACAGGAGCAGACCTCCCATTAACGTCAGTAGGAGTTATACACACAAAAAGAGAAGATAATAGACATAAGTAGTAAACAGAGTAGGAGAGCAGAAAGAAACTCCAGTGGAGCTGGAAAATGCATTGTTCCCTTCTCTTTCTCTGCAGAGCTTGCATCACTGTATTTTTGTGTATTTCCAGGGAAGCAAAATTTTGAATTGCAGAAACATATTTTGACTAGTTCTCATCTTGAAGAAATGCCATGTGAAATGAAGGGTAGATGGGTGCTAGACTGACAGCTAACATATGATAAAAATAAAGCAGTTAACAAGCTCCAGTGAACACAGGTGGGCAGTGAATCAAAGTGTCTTAACATATTAACCTATACAGTGTGGCTCCTGTGCAGTTTTTCAAAGACATCTTGCTTTTTTCATTACTGCTGGAGTGAAGATTACTTTTCAGTACCTTTTTTTTTTTTTTTGGTTACTGAAAATCTTTATTATGTGTTCAGCAGAGAATAGCTCTTGCAACTATGTGAGCTCCATTCTTTTATCTATCACTGATACTATTGATAAATAGAAACAGTGGAGATAATAACATTTAAATAAGACTGTGGGGTTTCTCATTAAACTTAATTCCCTTCTTAGTCAAACTTCTGTTTCCCTGATGGACGTTCATTGACTTTGGTGTTACTCTTAAGTTGTCCTGGAATGGAGAATCAAGCTTATTGGCCTTAACCCTCTGCAAGTAAATCATTGTTCATGTAATGCTTATTCCTGTGTTAGACTCTTTTCACAGCACAATACAAACAATTGTATTAGGAGACCTCAAATGGTCTCCTAACAGACAACCCCAACCCATTTTTTCTTTTAAAGATTTTGTGTTGTTGACCAGATTGAGCTGCAGATGACACTGTCTAGTTAAACCTTAGCAGGCAATGCTCTGGCAGCCTCATTGCTATTTTTCCTTTTATATATTAAAAATCTGTGCTTGGAAATAGTATCTGCATGCGACTTTGCACAGGAGACTGAAGGACTGAAGACACAAGGGCTCTGGTTCATCAAATGCAGCTAGTGCTACCAGCGTGCTGCAAGCTCAGTCTGGGAATGGAGGAGGCGAGCGCAACTGCTGGCGCCATGCTGAAGCTCACCTCCATGTACAGGGTAAAGCCTGAGGTTTTAGTCTCCTGAACATCCACATGGGACAAGTTTTTGGAGTGTTCCGAGGTTCCTGTGCTGTCTGGATGTTTAGTTTGATTTCTGTGCAAACCAGGGTCGTTGGGGAGAGGGTATGGTGCCTGCCTGAGTTCTGCTTTAAGAAGGTCATGGCCAACCCATGATCATTAGTATCGAAGTACTATAAAATCCCTTGGTTAAGCAGAGTCTTGGGTGCCATTTACATAGCATCCTCCTAAGCTATTCTGCCTAAGGTATTTGTTCCACTCTGTAGCTCCATTAGTGCTTTTTTGTGATTCCTACCCCCCCACCCCCCCACCAAGGTCTCTTTCCTTTTCTTTTATCCCTTATTCTATTTCTTTTTTTTAATCATACATCTGTCTCATAGTTTATTTAATGACATTTCTTGCATTATATTAGTTAAAATCTTATCAAAGTATTTTACACAAGTGCTCATGGAGCTGCTATCGCCAGCGACTGCTTTGCCATCTGCCAAGTGCCAGAGCTAAGTTTTTACACCTCTTTACACCTCTTTACACTCTTTACACCTGCAGGCCACTGCTCGGTGTGGTGCTAAGCCCCTACCTGGTGCTTGATGGCTGTAGGGGGAGAAAAGGTAATGGAGGGAGGTTTTGAGATTCATGATGGACACTGAGAAAAAGGACAAGGTCTTGTCCATTGGAAATATGGTTGAAGGTGAACTTGAGCAGTGGACTTGAGCATGAGGGCTGCCAAGGTGCAAGCGATGTCCCACTCCAGGGAGTGTAACATGCTCAGAAGTTGCATACATTTTTAGGTGAGACTGAGAAGACCTGCTCTGTAGACCGAACTGTGTCTGCTTATTTATGAGAATAGCATCCCTGAAACCACTGATTGTTCTGACAGAGCTGAGTTCTCCCCTTAGAGCGAGTGGGCAAGGAGAAAGCAGCTGTGTCACAGCAACAGATTTGTCCAGCAGGTTCCTCCCCTGCACAGGTCTGAGCCCATCATCCCTCCAAACTATACTGCCTTCACCTCTTTAATAGGAAGAAGACAAGGTATGTCAGCAGTACCTGCTCTACCAGTACAGCAAATGTTGACACAGGTACAGTGTCAGTGGCAGTTTTGTTTTCCTTCAGAACATGGGTTTTTTTAGATGCAGGCACCTAAGCATTAGTGTGAATCCATACAGTACAGCTGAGGCATTATGCACACATCACGGACCATTTTGAGACATCTTTATTGTGTTTAGTATGAGGACTTGAATTTCTATATTTGAGGCTTTCCATGATTTAAAATATTTCTTGTTTGTGTATGCTCCTCCTGGCCACTGTATCAAAGAAAGAAAAGAAGAGATAAAAAGCACTGAAAGTGGTTCAGGTGGTCCCTAGGTGTGTGTGGCAGACTCAAAATCATACCACTGATGGTGAGAAGCTGAGCAGCCCGGTTGGGTAAACCCCTGTGGCTGGCCTGGCTCAGGCAGTTGGCTTCTTGTCGTTCTTGTGTTCCTTGGGTGTCTGTTCTGCAGCTACCCAAGGATCAGAGAACCTCATCTTGTGCCTTCTGAAATCAGTGTCAGTTTTGCAATAAGCTTCATTGAGAGCAAGGGCAAACCCAGAGCACATGGCAGAGGAGGCAATGGGTGGGTTCGTATGATGCAGCTGCTGTAGCTGAGATTTACACAACCCATTTCAAGGACAGTGCAATAGTCTTTCTAACAGGGCTGCCATAATTCAGAGCTGCTCTTACAGGCAGTCAGCTGACACTGAGGGCTGTCATATGTCACACAATATCACACTGCAGCCTTGTCTTTCTTGAAGAGGTAGTCTGCATCCCCAGCAGGTAGCGAGGCTCCAAACAGTGCAGAAGTTGCAATGACTTGGTTTTTTACACTTGTTTTAGCATGATTGTAGTAAACTGAAGTATCTCACTCGCTAACATCTCTGGGCAGGCTCAGAGCAAACATTCCCGCCATTCTGTACTAGAAGGAGAAGCTGCTACTGTATCCTGCTTGTACCTGGATGCCGTGAAGTGCCTCACCCATCCCACAAGATTTCCCCTTCCCTTTTCCAGACTTCCTGAAAATGTTAGCCACCCATTTTCTCCTCTTATTTTAACTGTCTTCTCATGATGTAGGCTTTGCTCCATCCCTCCCTGTGGCTCTCCTTTTGTAAGACAGTCCCTCATTATTCCTCCTAGTGGGTCCGTAGGGGACACACCACAGTGTACTGCACAAGCTGCTTTGTTTACTTTCAGCTCTCTCTCACCCTTCTGCCATCCTCCAACAGACAGACATTCTCTGCATTCAGATTATGTTTCCCCATTCTTCACCCAGTTGTTGTTCCTGCTTGTCTCCTCTTTACTCAGGTCTCTGACATCTCTCCTTCTGCTCTCCCCTTATCGATATTCCTGCATCAACCACTAGCAAGACACATATTTAAGATACTGGTATTTTTAGGCTGGCATAGGAAAGTGGACAGTTAATGAAATGTGATGTTTTTGTCACATTGGAAGATATTTACCAGTTGCTAACCCCAATTTTTAGGTCTATAGGTAATTTCAGGGCTGGCTGAAGCTTCTTGCTCAGTTTGCAAGATGCCTGGGTGCCAGTGCCTGCACTTGCCCCTTAGGAAAGATGTGGCTGCTTATACTGCGCAGGTCTTGGGATGGGAAGGTGCACACGGTGTGTGCTTCACTCATGCCTTGGCACACACTCTGGAAGTCTCCAAGACACTCATCTGGACGTGGGAACACAGGTGGAGTTCTATCGTTTGATCTCCTTCTGTTCCTTTCTGACTTTTGCCTCCATGAAAAGGTGAAGTCTGCAACACTCAGATATTAGGTTGGAAGGAGCAAACATAAAGCTGGAACACTGCAGGCAGGCTGACACATGCTGTCATCTTGGGATTAACGCTTTGAGCGTATAGTCATCAGATATGAAAATCTTTCTACCCCATCACATGTCAGTGTTGCAGAGACAGCTGTAAATAATCTAGCTGTATTAAGTTTTTCAACATGGCTCTACTGTGCTGCAACAGCAGACCCTAAATTTTTACAGAGCCATATGGAGAGGGTCGAACGTTCACACGTACGTGGGGATGGCTGTATTGGCTTGGATGAAGGATCTGTCTAGCCCAGTATTCTGTCTATCAGTGGTTATAGGAGAATGCTGAGGGATGGGAGAGTAAGGGCAGGACTGGTATGTATGCTCATTTGATATGCCTGCTGTTATTTTCAGCTCAGGAGATTTCCTGGTCCTGGTGTTTATCTTCAAAACCTTTTTCTTCCATATCCTTGTTCAATTTCCCCATCAAAGAGTTTTGGACTCCCAAACATCCTTTGGCAAAGCATTTCCCAGGTGTGTTACCGCAATGTGAAGAACAGTCTCATTTGATCTGAACCTGGGTCTTATTAGTTTCACTCGATGTCTGTGTTGAAGCCTGCGTTTAAAGCTCGGGTGCTGGAAGAGGCACTCGACAGCCAATGCCTATTCACCGTCCCTGTGTTACCACTGCACATTGCTGGCCCTGCCTTGCTAAGCCTCACTCTTACAAGAGAAAAGGCTCTAACAGGCAGTGAACAACCCCTTGCTATGTCTGATCTGTACTGATCTTGTGAAACTAAATTCTTGGCAACCTGTCTCCTTCCCTCCCTCCTGTAGCTGGGGCCAGCTGGATGATCAGACTGAACATAGCCCTGCAGCAGCCTCCATCATTGTGCTCACGTAAACTTTGAGTATTAGCTTGTGGTGTTCTCCAAGCTCCAAGCTTCCTAAAAAAGGCTTCCTAAAAAAATAAGTGATGCCCTTGGTCTTACACATACAGCCAGGACACCTGTTGTAAAGCTGTCCCTTTCTTCCTTAACTGCACAATTTAAATGTATAACATTTCTTTCTTGGCAAAGCTGCCCTTCTCTTATATGTTGACTGCAGGTTCTGAAGTCTGTGCCCAAGTGGCCCCAGAGTGCTCCATGCTGACTGACCCTTCACAGCTATGTTTTCAGAAGAGATTGAGGAATGTATCTCAATTTGCAGGCATTCAACTTAATACACTACAGAAGTACCTGATTTATCAGCCAGGCTCTACCATCCTGTCGTAAAAAATGAGGTTAATTGACAATGTCTCAGGCCAGACACCCAAAATGGTGACAATGTAGGTTAATTACAAAAAAACCTATCACCAAACCACAGGAAACTCTTGTTGCATAGGGATCTCAAGATTCAGTCCAGTACTAAAATTAATTAAGGATGTAGATTATGTTAATAATTAAAATAAATAAATAAATAATAATAACAAAAATTAATAAAAATAACTAATCGTATGTTTTCACAGAAGATATAATAAAGTTTGTTGGATTCCTTCCACAGAGGCAGCTTGAATATGAAATAATGCTTCTGATTGTTAAACACCAATAGACACAGGTATGAGGAACTTCTCTTTGAACATCACCCTGGACAGCTGGACTTACACTTCACCCATTTCCTAGGTTCTACGCTATTATCTCTTTGTGGGATAGAGAACACCTTTTTCCTGAGTAGATCTTAGACTATATATATCCTTCTGTCTGTCCACTACTTTTCCCTCTTGACAAGCACTTCAAATGGCTTTTTCATAGGTGCTTTATTAGAAGGTCAGCTGTAAGTCCTTCCAGTGTGAATTCAATTTGATTTTACTTGCTTAAATTAAGTAGGTGAGATTTAATTGCTTTGAATTTTATAAATCACTTTAGTCTGTATGAGGGCTATCTGTGGGTATTCACATATTTTGTGTGAATTTTGTGCCCATAATTGTTGGTGTGATGTCTTTTATGAAACACCCACAGATGTACACATACTCTTGGGGGGGGGAGGGGGCTGGCGGGGAGGGGAGAAATAAAAAAAAAACCCCAATGCCGTGTTTTGAGTTATGGCAGCAGCCAAATGCTTCCTGAAACTGGTTAACTTACATGCATCTTGCATCTTCCTTAAGGTTAAAAAGAGCCACTTCATTTTAAAATAATGTAATAAAAACACTGCTGTCAGGCTGAGACCTTGTCTGCCAAGCCTAACCCTCAGATGAAGTTTTACAGCCAAGTTATAAATCCCTAAAAACTGGAGCTGGTGGTGAGGGTATTGACAGAACCTTATCTAAGGAGTCCTGTCCTGGTGGGGAGGGGGGATCAAGCCGAGCGTTTCAAAACAAAGATGGTCTGATAGCAGGGACTCAGTCAGTTGCACAGACAGTTTGGCCATACGCAAACATCATGCTAGTTTATTTATTTGTTTATGAGTGTGTATTAACCACCAGGGTTTGTATATTCCCAACAGTGCCTTTGATCCCTTTTTTAAAAACAAGAGTTCTGCCATCTGTAAACATTTTTGTGCTGACCATGCCTTTGGCTTAGTCAACATATGAAATCCATAAAGGCTTATTTTTTGATAAAAGAAATGGCTAAGGACAATTGACATTATCGTTTGAAGTTCATGGCATTTCATGTTAATTAGTAATGTAGAAATGGAACAGAGGCCTGGATTTGTGTAAAGAGCTTGTCCAAGGTTGTAACCCTTAACATATTTTGTACATGCTTTCTCTTTCTGTTTTTGTCTTTTATACAAGAAATTTGATATGATTTTGATTAGTTTCTGATGAGTTGAAATTTCAGTAAGCACAACTCCAGTATTGGAGTTTTCTGTCACTGCTATACTTGGACAATGATGTGGGAAGACTGTTGCTTTTGCTTTACTGTGCAAATAGTAAAAGACCATATATAGGAACATCACTGAAAGATAAGATATTCCTACTGTGTACCTAAAACTTTGTTGATCCATGTATAACGTTTCTCAGAACATGCTGGTCCAAAATGGCTTCAGTACTGGGTTGAGGAAGAGCATTCAAGACATCTCAGTCCCCTCCCTTGCCTCTGACAGACTGCTACTGATTTGTGACATGACTTCAGTTGAGTCACTTAACCTTTCTGTAGTTCACATTATCTCACTGGCTGTCAAATGAAGATTGCAATTCGTATTAGCCACAGGAATACTGTGGGATTTTATCGATCAAGATCGAAGGAGTTACAGAGGTAGCTTAAGGTTTGCAAAAGGTATGATAATGAAAAAATAGTATCCATGTATCAAGGATACTGACTTCACTATGGCTAAGACTGTTTTTTGGGTATAAGTATTGTGGTTAATCTGTGTATATGCATTCAATGAGTTGGGAGAAAGGTCTGCATGGCAAAGTAATGCACCAGGCTGTGGCACCACAAGCACCTTAGAGTGATAGATTTGGGGCAGCTGCTACCCATTCTATTGACAGAGCCAAGGTCCTCACACAGATAGGGTCATAACCTTGGGACAGTCAAGGATGCTAATGGTCACTTTTACCATTTGCATAATGAAGAGCAGTGTTGCGGTCCCCATATGCTGATGTGAAGGACAGAGGACAGAGCCACTGTCTCAGCCAAAGCAGGACATGAGCACTTTTGACAGATGAGAAGCATATGCATGTGTGAAACTGTTCCAAAAGCCGTGTTCTGCAGCAAGCAAAGGCTTGCTAAATGCAGCAGTGCAGGACTCCAAGCAAGAGACTGAGCAGCTGCATTTAGTTTGAGCCTACATTTCAGAAGTAACACACAAATATGAATGGGGAGTTACAAATGGAGAAGGTGTCAGTATGGAGGCCAGGCTCGCTGGAGCTTGGCACCCCCAGAAGCCCTTGGTGGACAACAACAGCAGCAGGACCTTCTACTATGTGGAAGGGGAATAAGCGCTGGGTGGCTGTAGCTGCATGGATAGAGCCATGCAGATCCATCAGCTGCAGCACGGAGCCCTGGCTCCGGCTGACGCGCAGCGCTGTCCTTCTTCCAGGGTTACATGTCAGTGCAAAAGATGTTCGGACCTCAAATGTTATGATCAAATCTTTCACAGTAGGATTTAGAAAATGGGAAGCCTTGTTGCTCTAGTAAAAATGTCAGTATCTGAGGGATTTCCATCAAAAACCTCTAATTCCCTATGTTCTCTCCATGCTTACAATGAATACGAGCATTTTGGCTTCCCTTTGTGCACCTGGTAGTTCCTGGGACTTCTGACTGAACCTGGGTCAGCAGGAATACCACAGTAACATCCTACTGTGTTTAGAATGCACACCCAGCTGTGTTTGTAATTTTTAATGCTGAAACACAAACTACAGAATCTCAAGGAATAACGGGGGGAAAAAAAACAAATGCAGCAAGCCAGCATCCATCACGTGCTGTTTCTGTTGCTTCCCAGAGCTTTCATTTAATTTTTCAGTGAAAACTTTTGTATCTGTTAATAGAAATTCAATTAACTATTTGAACTGTAAATCCAAGATGGCTAGCAGCAGCAGAAATTTTACTGACAGGACAGTGGAACAAGTCCTGAAAGCTCAACTGAAAATCTACTTGTTAAGTCCTGGCTAGGAGGTACCATACTACAAGATGTTTCTGCAGCCTCCTAGCTGGTGAATATCGTATTTACTCTGCTGTAAGATATAAGGCTTACTTCACAGCTTTTGTCTTCGTGCTCCTTTCAAAGCTGGGAGTGAGTGTGCATGGCTGCACTGCCCCATAGCACAGGTCCAGCTGTCTCAGTACCCTGTCTCCAGCGTGGCCAAAGGATGCTTTACTGGGCAAGGGTTTAGGGACAGGATAAGCATTCGGAGCTGCCTTCCTGGACTGTTCTCCCAGCTTCTGGCAGATGGTGTCTGAGAAAACTCCTAAACCAGAACTTGCATTTTGGTGCTCTGTTTCTCTGGTTGTACATGCATGGGGAGGGAGATGTTTTTCTGCAACCATGAAGGAGACTTCTTCCCTACTGGGCACAGAGTAGATATATCACGTTCCCCCATGTTTTGGTTAGTTGCCTCAGGTATTAACAGTAGCAAGACTGAAGTAGCGCAGATGTCCAGCCTCAACGGGACAAACCTGTCTAGGACACTGACAAGCAGTTGCAATGGATGTTATAGTCACGTTTCTATAGGCTATAATCTTTGAAAGTTAGGATGGTGACTGTAGATTTACAGCTGCAGTCTTGAGGAGGGGATCCATGCATTTTGGTCCTTTTTGTGAAAACATAGTCAAGCTTAGGACCCTAAAGTTAGGCCCTGAAAACCATAAATCAGATATTCTGCTTTGTGAAAATGCAGGTCACAGACCTACCATTTCCAGAGTTCTCCAAAACTGGCAAGAAAAGGAGCTTGGAAGGGACTAGAACTGGAAATGCCAAACAGGGAACTTTGCTTGTTGGGGCAGTAGCACTCTTTGATCTTCCATATGAGAAGAGCCTTGTTTTGAGTTCTTCTTTCTTTTTTGTTTGTGTTTTAATAAACACTCAGTGGGCACAGAGGACCCAGCTGGCTGAAGGACTCTGCCCTGCGTTTTGGGGAGTGGTCGAGCCCACAGTATTGCCAAAGAAATTTTCTACCTTGGATGTGTGAGTTTTCTACAGCACTGACACTTTTTTGGAAAAGTTTGGGGAAAAATGTTAAAATGTGGGATAGGAGGAGGAGTGTGTTTGGTCTGAGCCAGCTGTTCTAGCCCCCTTCCCTCACTCTCCGTGCTCAAATACTGGAACTGAAAACACTTTTGTCCTGTTTACCACATACCTGAGAAAAGACTGTCATTGAAATGAATGGTTTGCTGGGTTATACAAATGTAGAAACAATGACATACACCTGGACAAACGAGTAAGGGTTGACGTGTAGATTGCAAACTGTGTTAAAGAAGCTGCCCCAGCTGGTTCTCACAGTGTTAACTTCCATGTGGAACGCCTTACATCAGAAATCTTAAATTTGTTACCCAAGAACTATGGAAGAGGGTATATCTGTGTATGAAAAATTAAACCTCAGATCTCAGGGGCCATCTTTCAAGATCAACGAAGATCCACATAGTTTTGTGTAAAGGCAATCAGATGCAAGATTTTTTTTTTTTTTTGCCTTTTAATACTTTACTGCAGGTTTAATTGCAGCAATATTTCAATGCCAAAGAGAGTAATTTGCAGCTTGAATACAGCATTAGATCTGCAATACCCAACATTTTAAAACCTCGGTATAAAAATGAGCATTTGGTACTAGTACCACAAGAATTCTCATTTCCTGTTCAACTTTCGAAGAAATTGAAGATAAATGTCTATATTAACGTTTATAAAATTTTAGGAGTTATTCCCTTATTACATAATTAGCTTAAGCACTCTGCATATCTGCCGATTAGAGACATTACTCAGAGCCTGCCCTGGAACAGCTGCATTCCTAGACAGAAAAAGATACTAATGTGGCCCTGGGGGAGAGCTCTCCATTTTGACAGAATAAAACATTCTTGGAATACAGTTATTACAATTCATAATTGTTCACTCTAGGGAAAAAAAAAAAGCAGGGAAGAAAGTATCTTGTTAATAAAACAAAGATTTCTAAAAGCTTTAAATTCATATTTCAAATTCTCTGCAGTTGATGATGCGGGTAGCCAGGGGTGGTTCACTATGTTGTGTACAACGAGGAAGTAAAAGCAAGAATTCTGACGATATATGGCTCCCTAAATCTGATCAGCTAGTGACAATAAGGGTAATGACACCAGGGACAGGTAGGAGAGGCTAGCGCTGTGATTCACCTGATTAAGCACAAGCCCAGACTGCATGAATCCAGAAGTAGCAAAGCGTGTGAGTCCATGTGGCTGCATCTGTGACACCATTACCAGATGGTGGGATTTCATCAAAAGAAAGACAGAAAAGGGGAAATAAGACAGAAGCTCAACTTCTCTGGAGTTACCACAGCAATTGATGCTGCCCTGGCAGACATGATCAAGAACTGCTATGCTATTAATAAAACATTGCAATTACTGCAATTTTTTTTCACTGCTTCTCCAGCAGTGTGACAGAATGAACTACGGTGATGTCTTGACCGCTCAGGTGGGTTAGAGCACACGGGATCACAGCGAAGCCTGACAAAGCCTAGTTGTGTGGTCCCCAAGAAGGGCTCGGCTGGGGTTGTAATGAACGTACCCTGCTACACAGATCTCCTCAGCCTGGACATCTGGAAAGGCAGTGGCCTCCTCTGCAGTGAAACTGTTGGCAGTTTTGGAATATTTCTGACTCTTGGGGAAAACACACACACCCGCCACCCCTTACAAGTTAAATGAATTCACATTTAATTGAAAGAAACCTAAAATTTTATTCCAGAGGGTCCAATGCCTTTTTTGCAGCTTCAGGCTTGCTTGAGAAGAAGAAAGATAATTGTAGCTCTCACTACACTTTAAACCAATTCTGAATATCTGTGTCCCATCTGGGTGACCTTTAACAAAGCAATTATCACTCCTGTTTGTGGGAGCAGTGCTCCTACTCCCTGCCTACAATTCAACCTGAGAGGAACTATGGAGAAAACTTAATAAATCTTTCTGACTTGAAACTCCTTTTCTTAGTCAGATGTAAAAGACCCTTCCAAACCCATCACACTTTCATACCCTTCGAAGTGGTGGTGGGTGCTTAGCGTGCTGCTGAAGGGTAGGAGGGTAAAGCAATGCGGGTCCCTGGGAGCCAGGCTGCCTGCCCTGCCCTCCTGCCCCCGCCACAGAGCCAGGTGAGGGTGCCATGGGCTGGGGGTGCCTGGCGGTGGCGGTTCCTGCTGCCCACTGTGTGCAGAGATGAACCAAAGGAGCCCGGGGGTCAACTGTTCTGACTTGCTCATTCCTCTCTTGACTCCGAGTACTGCAAGCAGTCAGTGACTCGGATGATCTGAAACTAGCCTGGTCTGCAAACTTCAGTGCTAGTGGTGGTTTCTACACTTCTTTACCCCTCCAGCTGGGAAATCTGGGGTTTCAATGTAGATCTGCCTTTAAAAACTGCTTTAATCATACTCACATAGCAGTGATAAGACCATTACATAATTCATATAGCATCCATGAGTTATTACTGACGTTTAAGAAAGAAGAAAATTATTTTGTTTAATTTCAAATGTGCTCTGACACTGTAGCTTTCAAAGTCTAACCTGGACCTCAATGAGTTAGCATTGAGTGGAATAAAGTTTGTTCAAGAAATAGCAAAGATTTAAAAAAATCCATGGAAAATACAGGGTGAAGCCAGGAATGACTACACAGGAATGAAAAGTGAAGACTGCACACGAAACAGGACACAGAAGAAAGAACTTCAGCAGGCTATACAATATCAGTTTTCACACTAGAAAGCACATCGATGGAACTTACATCAGATTGGTCTACAAATATGCACAATTATATTCTTTCCTGTTGTAAATTGTGAGTGCTGCTCTGACCAATCTTTCTATCTACTACCTAGGTACATACAAAAGTTCTATATACTTTCACAAAGGGATCTTGCTAAATGTATTTTGTTCATGTGGCTGCTAAGTGTCCCGGCACTGAGCTTCTTACCGATGTGTCAATTTTTAATGATTTCTGGTTGCCTTAGTGGGTGTTCCTAAAAGTGAAGTTGAAACCCCTTGACTTTTGGTCAGTGCATGAACAAGAATTAAGGAAGAATAGTTTGCACACAACCTAGTAAACTTAATCATAGCGTGTTCTATTTCCTTTCTTTCTGACATTTAGGTTGGGGCACCTTTCAACATTCACAGACTGTTTTTTCCCTGTCCTACCCACCAATCTTTTATTGTTTTCTTGGAAGTTAAAAATATGAAGATATCTTTTCCAATTGTATATATGCTGGACTGGATTATTTTATTGCTCCAGACAGAGATCGAGACTTTTATTTTTCTCTTTTAAATTGGGTGTAGCTTTTCTGTAGAAGACGTGACCGATGGTTCAGGGATTACAAACAGCAAAACAAGCAACGGGTTTTTCAAACTGACTGGTGGCTTCCAGAACAGTTTTCACTAAAAGAAAGGGACCTGCAGTCCTCAGAAACATGCTGTGGGACAAAGTGTTTTGCTGTGATAATTCATAGCAGCAGATGGAGAGGGACTGGGTTTCCAGTGGCACAGTTAGGGATCCCTACTGGTTGAACAGGTACGTCTAAGAAGAGGAAATCAGTCGTCTAATCAGTTTCAGAAAGCGGGCTGGTTGCCTGCCCAGCCATTCCTTAGAGCAGTGACTGTTCTGCATGTGTTGCCTCAAAAAAAAACCAGACTCAAAACTTATTGGGCACTCAGTAAAAAGTTACCATGTGGATAGTGGCAAGCAATATATTATGGTATTTACACAGTGCATTGGTAATTTTGCTGCAATATTGATACATTTATGCTTAGATACAGAAGGGATGCAAGTAAGCTCTTGCCAGTGTTGCGCTTTTCAGGAAACAGAAAATACAGAAAATTAAAACCCAAGATATAAAGCTCTTGCCATTACAAGCTGAGTTAGCAGAAATTAGGGAATGAATATGAGTTATAAAGACTGAATTTACACATTATATGGTCAGCTGAATAATATACATAATTCACAACAATCAAGAAAGTGGCAATGGTGAGATAAGATTTGGGGTAGGGTTCTCAAAAGCCTTCAGGAAGCTTCGTCCTTGTTGCTAATTAATTGGAATTTTCAACTTCTGGCAAAAATTCTAGCAGAAAGCCTGCAGGATATGATCTGTAAGATTATTAGCCCAGACCAAGTAAGCTTTGTAAATGAATGACTACGACCAGAGAATTACAATGAAAATACTGAATATTATCTAAAAAGCTAGTGGCATGCAGGAACCCTGGCAGCCTACGCAACCAATGATAAAAAGAACTTTGACAAAATAAACTTGAGTTTCCTATATGCAGACTAGCAGAGAAGCCAGATATTTATAAGCTGGTAAGAACTTTTATATGAGGCTCTTAGAATAAATGACATTTAAAAAATTACCTCTGCTAGGAAGCTTTTTCAGTGGAGGACAGTGCAAGTCAGGTGAATGTCTCAGGGTTTTTTTTTTTTTTTGTTTCTAATATATTTGGAAGAAAAAAAAGTTAGTTTACAATTGGGCAAGTGATACGATGACTGACTGTGTCAGTGAGATACTTGGTAGTCATGCAGGTAGTTTACAATAATTAATGTAAGTGTCCATAGTTAAAAAACCTACCAGTAGCAATGATGTTTTCATTGAAGTGTGTGTGGGTGTCTAATTGCATCTCACCTCCCCATGTTTGTCGGAAAGTTTCTGTGACTTATTTCCAGAATTGTGTTACTTTCTCTTGCATCTGCACTGCCTCCACCAGCTTAACATCACTGACATGTACTCAAGGCAAGTGAAATTTCTGCTGCCGAATAGTATCATAATTTGGAATAACAGCTTCAGGAGAACTGAAATAAAGTGAAGCTTATACACAGATAAATAGTTTCTATGGTTTATAGTTTTTGCCATGGCTTTCATTGCAGCAAGCCCAATACGTGTAATATCTTCTGTGATCTGGTCTGCACAGCCACTGGTATCAGTCTATTAAAGTTTCTTGAGTGCAATAATTTTGCCACGAGTATTTTAGCAATCTGACCAATTATTAGAAAGACACAGCTGAAATGTAATAGAATGCTAATAAGTAAGAGGCAATACCTGATTTATAGTAAAAAATAAAGCAGCCTGTTTTATCCATTCCTTGTTTCTAGTAATTCAAGTGTCTTATTCAAGGAGTTTATCCTTCTGGCAAAGGAATTTACTTAAACTGTGTCCCTGAAAGTCACGTACAACTTGATTCCAGGGGCTGCTTTTGGTGAAAGCCAATCTCTGGCAATTTTATTCCACAAGAATCAGTTTTTCCTTTATTAGGATAAGGTAAATGATGCTGCCAGATGATCTTGCAGTATGTCATAGGTACTGACCTGAAAGTAATTTCTCCTTATGTGTAAAGTCCCCAGTGCCTCTAACATGATCTTTCCATGGGTACTGAAAGATGTTCAACCTGAAATTACACCAAGGAAATAAGGATCAAGATGCTCCTCAATTGATTTACTATCACTATCACTTGAGATAAATGAATATGACCTGCTGATGCGATACCTAGGAAGGACGGGAAGAAGGAATAAAACTGTACTGTGTGCATCGTGTGATCACTCCTCCAGGCTGATCACGGAGGCTCAGGAAGGGAAAATGTTCCTCTAGCCTGGGAGCATACAGGAGGTCATGCAGAAAAGTTCTGCCCCTGGAGAGGTGAGCACCGACCCGGCAGTAGCTACAGAAAGCATCATTCCACAGCGTCACAGAGCAGGAATGAAGCTGAGCATGGAGAGAGGCGGCAGTAGTGAAGAAGATTCAGTCAGATTTGGATTAGAAATCAGATGTAGATTTTTATCTGCTATAATATTCAGTCACCAAAACAATTTGAGAGTTTCCCCTCACTTGAAGGCCTTAAAGCAAAGCCTGTTTAACGCTGGGTGTCTTTTGCATGGAGCTTTGTGGCTGAGCAGGTCATCCAGGCTTCCTTTGGACTTAACAGGGAGATGTAAATACGTGCAAACAGCACTTGGCTCATCTAATATGCTTTAGGAAGATTTAAAGGTAACTTCTTTGGTAACAGCTGATAAAAATCTAATATTTCCTTTTTCATTCCATTTTTATGAAGAATTTCCAGGACTAGGTCACAGGTGGGCACCTGTCATGCATGTCTCACCCTGCATGGCTTTCTCATGCAAGCCACATGCAGCAGAGCGACTGAAAGATGTGGAACTTGAATGGGAACATCCTTACGTGAAATCTGAAGGCCAGTATCTTGCAGGAGGCTTTCAAGTCCCTCTGGCCTTAAAATTTTAATTGTTGACAATGATGCCTGGCGAGGAATAAAGCGATCAGGACTGGAGTTATGTTGAGAAGTGAAGATACTGTAGTGATAGTTAATTTCAAAGCTAGTTATCTTGTGTCCTTTCAAAAACCAAGTAGTGCTGTAGAAGATATAATGCCTGATACTGCAAAGCTTAAAGTCTCCTGGAATAGCTGAAAGTAGTAAATGAAAATGGAAAAGGAGCACAGATGTGACTTCTGAAAGGAACACTGGCAAAACTAGAAGGAGCAGAACCTCACAAAATACACATGCAAAGTTATCTCTTAAGTCTCGGTGTTTATGCCTGTTAACAGGTACAAATGAACAAAAGGAAATCGCTTTTAATGGGAAGTGGCTTGTATATAGTGTATAGAAGTGTGTTGTGCCATACAGCGCTTAGAAGGACGTAGCTTTTAGGCTCTCTGCAAATGACACTGACTTCTCTTACCACCTGGATGTTTAGGCATTATTAGGCATGGAATTGGAAGGAGGGAATGGGCATGCAGGATCAGCCTTTTGCCATCCTCTCTAATCAGAGCATCATGCGCTCTGCATCATGTTAGCTGGGTAGCTGCTCAGCTCTGATATCACTGCTCTGTGCTGATACATCATACCCCCCCTTTTTTTAAAGATTCTTTTTCTCTATTATTCTTTCTTCTTGCTAGCCAGACACATATCATTATGTAAAAATAAGTATGGTCTGCATATTTTGATTCCATGATCAAACACAAATTTTTCCAATGAGTGAGTGCATACTGCTTACCCGTCTTCTGTATTGCAGTGTTTCACAACACTGTTGACAAGTCACATAATTTCCAAGGTTCTTAAAAGCAGTTAAAATAATGTTCATACTAGCAATAATTAGCAAACAGACTATATGAATAATCACAGTCATTCCCACAAAGATTTCTTGTTTTCACAGACCAATCCATTACCTGCTTCAATGAACCGTCTTGTTGTTAATTTGCAGGGCTTTCACCCCTAGGTGATGGAAATACCTGCCCTCTTCCCAGTCTCCCATTAAGTATGGTTTTCAGTAATATGTATAATTCATGAGAAAAATTTGTTTGTCAAGCATTCCAGACAGGTCACTTAAATCCTAGATCAATTGATAATGTTCACACCAACATGGCCTGGAATGAAAATAACCCTTATACTGACTTCAGTATTTCCTTTAAACTAATGATTTGGGCTTCAGCTATTAAAGATGCATACGAATCATTATTGTTTTAAATAAAGATTGGCAACAGAACTTTTTTTTTTTTAAAAAAAGATTGTTACTCTGAATGCACTTCAGAGTTGCAACAATTGAATGTTGCAATGCTAGCAACAAATACAATGCACAGTCACAAATGCATTCTGGCTTTTCCCACAGCAGCAGCAGCGTGTGGGAAGCTGAACGGGGCAGACAGTTCAGGTGGCTTTTGGCTTCCTATGCATCAGAGTAGAATCTATCTATCTGGAACAGTGAAGTTGTCATTCAACATATGTTGAGGACCTAGATTAAAATTTCCATCCCCATTACATGTTTCCTCTGTCCCGACAAGAATCTTCTATCATGTGCAACTTGAAATATCATGAGCAAAATCTAAATATAGGTACCCTTGACAGCAGTTAAAGTCAACTGCATATATCATCTCATCTTATAGCTAAAGGGGCTGCTTTCTGTTTCTTGATTCCCTTCCTCTTGTGCATCTTTACACCAGCACTGAGCAGAAATACAGCATTTCTGTTTGGTGTTGGGTACTTCATGAAGGAGAAGGCAGAGAGTACTGCACAAAGTCTGGATTTTTACATATGATCTCCTGGCCCTACTGATGTCAGTGTGGACATTGTCCCAGTGATGCCTATGGAACCAAGGCTCTGACTAGGGCTCAAGCTGAAAGAATTTGTATTTTGTATGTACGTTAAGAAAATCCTGAATTTGTGGAAGCTATGTATTATTCACAATTTTACCATCTCACCTTCCCAGTTATGCATTCATATTGAATTTATTTGATTTACTCTTCCATTTATATTTAAAAACAGCCATCAGTACTCTGGATCCACTCAATGTAAACAAGCCTGAGTACTACAGTGCCCACATATAATTAAAAAATAGATATATGCAAATGTGACATTTTAGGGAACAGGTGTAAATATATCAGTCTGCTACATGCTAGCATTTCCTGCTCATAAACATTATTCCCTTATTGCTCTGCGCTCACTGTGCTTAATCCTGCAGGAATTATGGTGTTGGTCGTTACATTTCGTAATGTACAGAACTTTACACTAATGTACACAGAGAGCTGAGAGCTTTTCATAAATACTTCTGACTAAGTGAATACTGGGGGAAGAAAAAGTTTTGCAACTCTTAGACTAAGAGCACTTACTTATATTGCATACTGGAAACCTAAACCTGGACCTTCCTGCGCAGGTTGCCAGCCGTTCTCCCTGAGCCACACTGGCCAGCGGCTCAGGCCAGCAGCCGTGGGGCCAGGCCCCCTCGTGTACCCCCCTGCTGGGCTCCCTGGGCTTAGGGGCCACCGCACATCCCTGCCTCACTGGGTGGCTCAGAGCCCCTGCCGCGGGCAGCGCTCCCGAAACACATCTCAGGTGTGGGCACAGTTTGCTTCTGCAGGTGCTGCATGGAAGCCTCCAGCAACTTTTTTTTTTTTTAATGTGATCTGTGTTTTCTTTCTTCAGGTAACATTTGTCTCACCTGAAATCTGTCATATTAATAGGCAAGTCCTTGGCCTAGCTTAGTCACCCAAGCTCCCTCACTTGTAAGAGGAGATGGTGGGCATCTCCCCCGAGGGTTAATCCACTGTCTTCCCAGAAAAAAAGTCCAGGTGAGTGGGATGCCTCTTACTGAGAAGATGCTTATCCCCTGATTGCACAGGCAGACGAGAGACCTGGCATCTTCTTGGTGCTGAATTCTTTGTTGTTTAGCTTAAAGGTTTAGATGAAGCAAATCCTGCTACAAAACATTCATTTTCTTCCTTCTTGATGCTTTCTGTATATTTTTAACAAAAGTCATTTCAAGCTGTCAGCTTGCTGTTTCCCCGTTTCATAGAGCTGCTGCTCACGCAGGTCCATGCGCGTGCTGCACCTTCATGCGGGGTGAGTGAGTTAAGCTCGTGTCTGAGCCACTGAGGTTGTCAGATGAGATGGTCCATCAGGCAGGGGAACTTGACCAACGCACTCCAGCAGTGCTGGCCCAGCATTTATAAAACAATTCATAATGCTGAAGTAAGGAGATGTTGGAGTGAGGGACAAATAGGTGTCTGCTTTCCCTACCTTTTCCAATGAGACTGACACAATCGGATGACGCAGATGAGGGCTGGCAGCTGCGCAGTTTCTCGGGCACAGGATCGATGTGCACACAGTCATTGCTTACTGACAGTGGTACAGAAAAAAGAATAAATTCATATAAATTGTGTTTCTGACTATGCTTTGAGGAATGAGCAACTTTTACCTTCCAAAACAACTAAACCTCTGAACTACTCACATCACCAAATTCCCATCTATCCAACTTCAACTCCACCTATGTGGTTACATGCTCCTCATTAATGCAAACAGTTGCCCTACCTGAGGGAAAGTCATGAAATGCTGCCTTTGGTCTTGAAACTGTTTTAAGAAATTCCTGAAGCCAGAGCATCCTCAGCTGTGCCCCTAAACTGGAAACTGCCTCATCAACTACACAAAATGGGCAAAGACTTTAAGAAAGGGCATGAGCATGGTCCTGCTGGGAAAAGCCTTGGCTTCTGTTGTCCCCAGGATTGTGAGGGGCACATGGTTCAGCAGCTACTGCTGCCAGAGCATCCCCAGCACTGCCTCCCCCCAGCAGCTGCAGCACCAGCAAACCTGCCTTTCCCAGGGGTTTTTCTGCCAGCGACTGCATCTTGGATCTGCCTCACCCCACATCTGCCCCTGCTTACGACTGGAGTCCGGGATCCTTAATCTCATGATGCCAGATCTCCATTTTGCCTGTACTGCAGAGAAGCCTTGGGCCAGCTCTGCCAGGAAATGATTGCAAGGGCAGAAAATTAAGGGTTTGGTAGGGCAAATGATCAAACATTTGGGGCAGCAAGAATATCCTAAGCTTGTATATGGGGATACAAATTGCAAAGAGCATGTTCACGTTTGTGCTGGACACATGGAACCTGTATTTGCATGTGCCAAGTCAGATGGCTACGTGGGATGGACAAGGCAGGTATTTAAAAGTATGTTCTTCAGACACGTTCTTCACCTGGTGTAACTTCGTATTAGCTATTTCCTCTTTAATGATGTGATGCCTGTTTCTACCAGCTAGCTCCAACTTATATTTTAAATCTTATGTTGTACTGTTGGTTGGCAATATCAAAAATATTATGTTGTTTCTCTCATAGCTTTTCGACTTCAGTGAACTTGTAGCTACACGATCATTTCATTGCCAAAACCTCTGATCATACGATCAGTTAATGAGGGGGGGATGTGTGGATTTAGATACTCAATTTGTTTCCTGATATCTAAACAAATCTAACCCGTCTGTGTCTGAAAGAACTGTCCCCTTGGTACCAGGAGAGGTAAGCTCTGCAGGGCAGGAGCTATCTCTCTCTTCTGTTTGCCCAGTGGCCAGGCAAATTCTTTTTATTGTGTTTTGGTTGTGCCTAGAGGCTAGGTCATGGATCAGGGTCTCCCTGCACCAGACTACACAGAGGCTTGACAAACAAACGTTTTTTACCCCCAAAGCCTGCTGATTTATATAACCCACCAGTTACATAAATAACAGTTTGGCTATCAGCTTGTCCTTGTTCCCCAGGGATGTTGATGTCAAGTGTTGTATTTAATTGTCCCTATGCTCAGATGAGCAGACTGCAATGTGGACCAGCCTGGTCCCATAACAGAGTCCCTCCTGCTCCTGCCCCCAGTGCATCAGGAACCTGGGGGAGAGCACGGCTACGTCTACATTAGCAAGTGCTGGGGAACTGTAGAGTGGCTGAATGCAGTGATACTGGTGCTGAGGAGCCGGCATCCCTGCCATGTATGTTTTGGGATGTTTCTTTTAGAATAGCTCTGATGCACCCTAGTTGTAGAAGTGCAGTTTCTGGTACAGCCTGCTGCAAAAGGAGGCCAGTTTATGTCGCTGAGATCGCTGCACACTTAGAGGGTGGTACCTGGCATTGATGGCAAGGTTTGCTTCAGAAGTGCACTTCTGACTCTCATTTAAAGGCAACTTAGATGGTTGCAGAAGCTTTGCCCTGCTCAGAAGGCAAGCAGGGCTCACACACAGGTTATGCAGTGTCCTTTCCACCCTCTTGAGCTGCCTTCTGAGCAAAATGATCGGGAGAAAAGCGCATGCAAAGCAGTCAGTTGTACAAAACGGAGAAGAACACTTATTGCCTTGCCTGTCTGCAATAAGGAAGGGAGGAAATAACTTTTTGTTTTATTACAGGTACGCATGTGTGTTTCTTCTAGAAAGGACCTTCCTTCAGCAAAGCATGGATGAAAAGGAGGCCTGACCCAGCTGAGGTCAACCTGCATTTTTACAACAGACATGATGTACCACAACATTTTACAAAGAGCTAACTTTCATCTTTCTCATCTGAAATACACATAAAATAATTGTGTGTCTGCTGTTAACACTGGGAAATGAACACTGGCAATCTTTGGAGTTTAATCTGACAATAAGATGCTCAAGTTAATTCCTAAAGGGGTTTAACTGATTAGCTGCACTTTTTTCCCCAGGAAACTGTTTCATCTGGCACCATGACATCACTGAAGATTAGATGCAATGTCATATAAATCTACAGGAAACCCCTCTTTTATATCTCAGTATTTCTGAAGACTTTTTAAAATAAAAGCTACTGTATGCATAACTAAGTAAAAGTTAGTTTTGACTAAGGGAGAATGGTTCTCTGCATATTGTCTCTAAATGCAGCATTTGTTTGAAAATGTTTTCTTTTATCTATGAGCAAAGGTAATCAGTCCCAGGTTGTATCAACGTCATATGGGGACAAAATATATTTTCAAACAAGAGGGAAAGATTTTTTTTGTAGAAACACCCTACCTCTCTGCATCTGGAGCCTTCAGGTCTAAAGAAAAACAAGCAACTCAAAAAGTCCAATACCATTCACAATATCTTCCACCAAACATAATTTTATAATCTTGCAAGGTCCTTACCATGTAGTGGTCAAGGCTGGGGTATCCTGCCTCGCCAGTGCTTTTTTGAGACAAGGCCAAATGTACAGCAACTCGGGAGAGCAGGCTTGAAGCATCTATCAGGTTTAGATCTATCCCTATAATTGTAAGAGGAATCAGTGGATTAGATTTCAGCCACAGCCACTTTATTTGGAAAGAAGTAGGCTAAAAACCAGCAGGTGGCAAAATGACAGCTGTGGAAAGATGAGCCACAAAACTGTCCACGAAAAAATTGATTCCCTATTTTTCTCTCATTTTTCAGCCCTTTGACCTCTTAGTATTCCAATAGGCCATCAGAGACCCCTAATGGGATAGATACCAGATACCCTAGGAAGCGGTGGGGCATAGTGTCTGTATTTACTATTTATTTGAAATATTGTGCTGTATGCCCAGCAGTCCTTGGAGGGCCATCAGCTATCTGAGGGACTCCTACATTGCCTGGTTAACAGCCACCTGGAGACACAAACAATACGTACGCTGCCAAGGGGTTTAGGTTTTTTTCTAGTTTCTTGTGAGAGGAACTAAATTCTAGTTCTTTGTCTGATATGCTCCTGAGAACCTTTTAATGTAAAATGTTATTAGGTATGTGGCCTGTTTCCTATCTTAACAGGAAATAAAGAGGTCAAAGGGGTCCAGATATCCCACTCAGCGCCCAGTTTATAATGCCTTAGTCTTCCTGGCCCCCTCAGAGTCTTTCCACCATTATGGTTTGCTTGGCCAAAAGCATTAGGAAACTGCAGACCGATGTTTGGTCTCAGCTTAGGCATTATCCAGCCCCTTGGGTGATAAGGAATCCTGTGGCAATGTTGGTAACAGCAAATAACCTAATGCTGTATCATAGAGATACGACTGTGGATGAACAAAAGGGAGGCAAGAAAACAATGTTGCTACCATTATGCATTCTGTTCTGCCATGTCAGCGCCGTCGGGTCTCTCCTCTGTTATTTCTCACCTGTGCACATTTTTGGAGGTGGGTAGAAGCTATTACTCTCTCTCCGTGGTAGAGAGTGACTCATTATACATAAACCTCGTGATATTATCTCCTTTGCTGTGGAGTGCGTTTAGATCCTTGCAGGTTGTGTAAGTTAAACATGTTACTATTACACTTCCTTATCTTTGTTACAGATGTTAAGAGCTAGCTCTGTTTAGGCTGAATAAAGTTGTCCAGCTTTGCTAATTGTATTTTTCCTGTCCTTGTGTGGTCATGGTCAAGGGTAAATATTTGGCTTATGTATTGGGTGGAATATAGGGGTAGTGAGGTGGAACATAACTAAGTAAAATTCCTTTATGAACTTATTTTCATTCAGTATATCATATCCTGACACAGAAAGTTGCACATTAACCAGACTTGTGACTACATGCTACTTTAATTGTTTTTATTTGGTGCTCTGTATTGCCGCAGGCTTTTTCTATGTATTAATAAACATTACAATAATTTTCCATTGTTCCTGGCCTTAAGATATCACAGGTCAAACTGGAGCCTGACGGGTCCCACTGGAAAACAAGCCCGAATGGCGATGCCACGCTGCATCAGGAAGTGATGTCAGTAGCTGGAGTTTTGCTTCCAAACTTCTCTGTTTTACTTGACTTGTGAAGCTGTTTTCCTGTGCAAACCCATAGGCTTAATACTTGTGGGAATGACTGAGGACAAACATCTTGCAGTTTTACTGACTATCAATGCATCATTCTTTGACACGCTATTAACAATCTGTTGACCTATGTAAAAATTGGGGTTTCAGGGAAAAAGAAAGTGTCCCATGTCTGCTTATCGATAAAATGCTCATGCGGCATAGATACATGAGTATATTGGATCGAGTTGCTCATAGTTAACACATTCAAGATCCTACTTATTGTCAATATCTGACCCAAAACCAATGATTCATGTTCCAAAGAAAATGCTGGTTTTATATTTTTCCACCAGCCCAGTCTCTCAGTGCAGACCCAAGCTATTCCCCCAACTACTGCTCTACATCTGGGTGACATGAGAGATAATTGCAGGACTCTTACAGTCCTGATAAACTATGGTTTCCCTTGCTCCGCAGCCCTTTGAAGTTGCAGACAGTTTCATGATAATTGATAATCTAATCTCTTCCCAGCCTGTTTTTTTTTAAAAGGCTGCTCTGAAACAGCAAGAAGGGGAAATATTACAGCATAAGTATTGATTGCTGCATGCAGAGGTCACTGTGTGGGGATTACACTTTTATCACAAGGTTCTTACGAAAGGTGAAGTTTTGGCAAGATCCTAATAATAACTGTGGAGTGCTAGTTAAATACAAGGGGCAGGGGGAGGAAAATGATTTTTTATTCTTAGTACCTCAAGGCTATACATGGCAATTACTATTGCAGAGGCAATAAAGAAGTTGTTAATTACAGGTTTTATACCCTTGTAGCCCAAAGTAAGAATGAAAGGACTAAAGGTTACAAGTGGTACTGAAGAAAGAAAGAAGGACAGAAGAGTTGCTGGAGATTTTTTTTTCTGTGTGTAGGGAAATAAGTTACTTAGGTTAGAGTGGGATAAGGTGTGACAGAGGGGCAATTTCAGTCTGGTCAGGATAAACACTTGAAATCTTAGCATGTAATTTGCTTTCTTTGCCTCCGTATTTTTGCTGTGATTACATGATTATCTAACAACCCCACGCTGACTGCTATCGTCCACTGGAGAAAAGCCATTGCATAAAGACAAGAAGAAAGATACCTGTTAGTGTGTCTCAGCTCTGAATATGTCTGGGAGTGACTTTAATGTCTGAAATTCTGGCCAGTGTTTTTGTCAGGGACTCTATCTGGAAAAACAAGAGAGGCAGTAAGTGGAACAGTTATACTTTTCAGGTATAATACAAAAGAGCACAGACAGTGAGTATCTGTGCATTTAGCAGAGGCTATGTGCTTGAAAATGAGAAAAGTTTCTGTTCCGTTCCATTGGATGAACTTATCCTTTGCCGTAAGTGATATTCATGAGAATTTGTAGTACTGTACAATATGTTAACTAGGGGCATGTAATTTTCTGAATGCTGACAGGGATAAATATATGCGCCTGCACACACAAAAAACTGACACATACTTAATGAGAGCAAAATTAAACTCTTCTGAAACAGGGCTGATTGATTAAAACTCAGCAGACCCACACAAATATGAACACTAATACACATGGCTCATAAAGTGCTTTCAGACCACATCTTTAAAGGGGCAAAGCAAACATTAATTTCTCACCAGAACAAGCCCTCACCTGTGCCACGTGAGAAATGGGATAACTGGGGAGTCAAAGTTATAGCTGGCTGCAGGGATGCTTCCTCCCTCCTTTGCCTTTTCTTCCCTGGTGGTACACTGTTACGAATCAGAGCTCTTTAACTTTGAGCCAGGCTGTATTTCCAGATTACTGGAAATGGCAACACAGTCTGACCTTATCCATCCTCACCCCACTGGCCTTTAAAGTTAAGAACAGAGTGAGGAGGGCTGTTGTAGAGCTGTCTACACTGGTTTTTTCACCTTCTGAGAATTCATCCATTCCATTCCACTCAGCGTGGTTGGTTGTAAAATTGGACTTAGGCAGTGATTTATTTGCAAAAAATCAATGAAGTTGAATTTGACAAGGAATAGGCCTTATAAGCCAGGTGGAATTGGATACAACTGGGAAATACTGTGATACTCCAGCATTCTCCTTTTTAATTCCTCTTTCTGCTCTCTCTTTTCTCTGATCTTTTAGATGTGTGTCAGTGCCTTACTTGTAGGTATTTAGATAATACAGACATTGCTGCTGCTCTTTGTACTCCACCATCACCTCTTCTGATCACAATAATTGCTGTCACTAACTCTGAAGAGATCCTGATTTCCAGCAGGTGAGATTTCTTCACTTGTTCTTCACCCTTCTATTACCTGCATTCTGTTGTGCTCCTTCTTACGGTTTTGGCAGGCTTCCTTAGGCCACCAGGTGTATGGGTTTCCAGAGACTCTTTTTTCACAAGAAAACTGAAAGAAGAATTTGGTCTCTTGTTGTAGTTTGGTGAGAGCTGTAGTTCCCTGGGAGTCTCTAGACGCCTGCAAATATGCTGTTGGAGCAGCATGCAGGCGCAGATGGCTTGTTCAGGTCATCTGCCATGAGCTTAGAGGGTCCTGGATGTCTCTGACCCACTACTTGTGCACAGCAGAGCTGGTCTGCCACAGGTCCGAGGTGGCCTGGAGCTCAGTGCTTGAGGTCCCTGTGGCTCACTGGCCATACCTCTGCCCAGGAAGTCCTGAACATAGGTATGGAACCCCATCATTTTTGTTCTATGCATTTGAGAATCTCTTTCATCCCCGAGTGATTCAAGGAGACTCCTGAGTGTAGTAGGCTTCCCGCATTTCACACAGAAGAGAATAATAAACAGAAAAAAAAGATTAAAATAGCTCAATATATCCACTTAGCCTAGGCATGCAAAATCAAGTTGTTTTTACTTTGAGAGCAACATCCTCCTCTTGCATTCTCTTGCACATGCTGTTTTCTTCCACTGCTTGTCTTTCCATTTCCCTTTTCCCTATGTCTGGATTCTTGACTCTCCACATTTCCACCCCTACCCTTCTCTCCCATTCCATTTCCCCCATTCTGCTGCAGATCACAGACATAATTTGAATTATCTGAGGGATAGCAACAAGAGCAACTAAACGTGTACTTGCTGATCGGCCCCGATTAGCCATTCTGAAGAAAATACATGGCTTCTGTGTCTCTTATCTCAGAGATAGGAATTGCTATGGAAAATTATTAGCTACAACTGTGGCCCATGTCAGAGACAGGTAAGGAAGCACGTAGTAGCTTTCTGTAGATTAAAACTTCCAATGTGCCTAATTTTCTATTGTCTTGTTTCTGACCAGAACTCTATCCTGTTTCTGCTAAGAGTTCCATAAGGCAGTAATGTCAGCACACAGCTTTCCCATGACTGAGCTTTTGTACTGACTTTTGTTAAATATGTGACCTTTCAGAAGATGATATGGGGGGTGTGGGGGTGAGGAGGAAATGCTGCACTTCTGTTGAGGCGCCAAACATACACTAATAAAAGACAGAAGGGAGATGCATTTTTTCCTCCACCTCAAAAGAGCTTCTGGGTATATTTATGATATTAAAGGTTTTCTTCTTAATTTAATGTGTAGTTTGATCCTAATTTCTTGTCCTGATTTAATGCCCTTTATTTTCAGAATTAAAGCTTTCTTTCCTGGCTTGTTTGTTTTCTCTAGCAACGTTTTTATGTCTCTTCATAACATCCTTTCTAACGGGTGCTGTTTCTTCTGTGACATCTGCTCTGTCTGTGACAGGGCTTTCCTTGATGCAAGCTCAGGCAAATATCTGAGTGGTGAGGAAAAGCACTTCTAAGTTTTTCTCCTTTTCTGGAGAGCTTTTATACAGTTTTTTTTCCACTGCATATTTTCTTGATACCTTCAGCAGATTTCACGCCCCATGCAGATGTACTGTTTCTGCTAGGCTGAGACCTACACCCCTCTTTCAAGTTAAAAATTACAGCCAAGTTTTACACTTACCTGTTGGTGCCTGCAAATGAATGACATGAGCTCTGTTAATACTGAATAATCTGAGTTGCAGCCGCCCATCACAGGAGAGTATGAGCAGTGTTGGCTTTGTGTCTATATCTGAATGAAGGATTAAAAAAAAAGAATCAAATAAACTTTTTGTGCATGGAAAGCACAGCTTTCAATCATAATGTACATGACATAGAATTATATACCAGCATTAAATACACATTAAAAGTCTGTAGTTCAGTCTATTTAAAACGAGTTAAAGTAAAACTACATGAAAAGTCTGGCCTGAATTAAAAAGAAAGATAGAGAGTTTATAGTCCTGTCTATCACCCTGCCTGTTACTAATCCTTTTGTGTCCAGGTGGTGCAGTTCATACGGTAGGTAGGATCTGAGACCCCAGAAACTGTTGGACTCACAGGAAGAGCTGCTGCAAAATGTCAGTGCGTACGCTTCTGCTGCTCTTCGTTGGACTTTGTGGTGCTTCTGTGGACGAAATGGCACTGTCACCCACCTGGGTCTCTAGAGTGTGCTACATCCACGCGCTGAAGAGAAGAATGCAATCCTGAATGTGAGCGTACATTCATACAAATTCATACAATTCATACAAAGACACTTGCTGTGCCTTTGTAAATTTACAGTACATACTTGAGCAAGTGTCTTACTGAAGTCATCTACCTAGCTTCAGCAAGCACAAGTGATGGAAATGCTCCAGCTTCACATAATTTCTGAAATTTACCATTTCCTGTGACAAAGGAATTCATAAATATCAGCCTGTAGCTCCTTTGGGCGTCAAGGGCAACATTGATTGTGTGGGCTAAATTTTGGAATAATGTAGGTGTACAGTTGCGAGGACAATTACTACTTGCCCATGCAAATGTAGGACAATTATTGACAACTACTGTTAGCCTTTGCATCTGCAATTGAAATAAATCCATGGCCAAAATGAGTGGGCATTTTATCCCCTAGCGTGATGTGAGTGTTCCATACGTATAATGGAAACACGAGCGTGCCTGAATTTGCCTAGCAGACTAGAGCTGCAGATGCCTTTCCCATGTTACTTGTGCTGGATTTGCTGTGTGCCTTTCCTGTGTAGTTACACTGGAGGCAATATGGGCACAGAAAGCTTTTGCATGCTAAAGTGAAATTGATATATGGCTATGGAGGTTTTTATTATTATGGGTAAGGTTGCTTCTTTCCTGGGAAATAGCATTTATGTTCTTCAGAAACTACAGTGGCAGCAGATACTTTAGTATGGTCACAAAACACAATTTTGACATTATTTTTTAATAATAAGATCTATATAAAGCTTAAATTAGGAGTAATCAAGAATTTGCCAATTATTTCATAGCTCATGAAAAATTTGGCTTTTTAGAAATAAACAGCACTGGAGACTTCATATGACATTTATCTGTCTGTGGACAACATGGACCACTTAGTCACGACAACCTCATGGCAACATTTCCTGCAGTGTTAGCTGGGAGGAAAACCGTGTATCTCACGCCTGCCTGTTCCTCCCTGTTGCATGCGGCAATGTGATCAGGTTCTTCCCCTTTTGAGCTCCACACTGCCTTCACTGCCTCTCCCTTCCCTTTGGCCTTCTTTCTCACATCTGATTCCTTTCTTCATGCGTGTCCACAGGGAAAGGAGGTTCCTTAGCCCCAGTATCCATACTCTGGTTTGTAAGAAGTGGCTGGGGTGCCTGCAGATGGTGTGAGACGTGCAGAGGGATGGCTGCTCTCGGAGCTACTTCCTTACAGCAGAGCAAGCAGCAAATGCTCTGTGGGAAATAAACTCCGGCTGGCTGTCCTAAACTATTACTCTAATACTACATTCCTTTTAGTTTATCCTGCATCTTAAACAAGTAGGTAGAATTGATGTCATTTAATAGCCAGGATATTCATAGGAATGACCTACATATAGAGGACACAGTCTGTAAACAAAATTGCATTTTGTTCATTAGCTACGGTACAAATCAATTCTGGGTAACAGAGACATCCTAATAAGACATTTTTTTTGTACCTCTATCATCAAGGTGAACCTTAAAATAGTTGTGCAATATACACATATAATAATAAATTATTAACCATACAGAGATAAACTGGATCCTTTCAGAATCATCCAGCTGCTACTTATAAAACGGATGTTCTGAGGATTATGGTCAAGTATTTAAAATTGCCTTACGACACTGGTGGGTAGATGAGATAGATCTACTTATACCTCCTTCACGCGGTTTATTCCTAAACACGCTGTGTGAGCCCACAGGAAGGGTACTGCCATGTATTTTGTAGGCTTGGAAATGTGCTTTACCAAGGGGATTACGCCAGGGGTTTCTGTAATTCATTTTCCTCTCTGATAATGACTGGCATGTATTCACAAGTGAGTGTTAAATGTGATAAATTTGTAAACTAGATTCCGAGTCAATCAATTAGCTACATGAAGGCTACTAATCTTGGATTACTTATGCTCTGGATATATTTCTACCAGCTCTGCATGCACTAACAATGTGTTAAATGGTGGAAAAGCAACAAGGCAAGTTGTGGTGATCGCCACAAAAAATTAAGTAGTCTACAGTGTGAGACAGGTTAGGTGAAAATGCATCTAGAGATTAGCAACATAGAGTCCCTCAGATAGATCAATGAAACTATCTAATATTGATGTGGGTTGGAGGAAGCAACCTAGCAGAAAAGGGAAACTTTCAGAACTGATGTAAACAAAAAAAGGTTCAGGGAACTCTGGCAGAGTAAAGGGACAGCACACAACTGGGCAAGAGATCCAAGATCTAATGGCTCAGTACATGTACCGGGGAGGGGAGAGTTCAGAGGAAAATGTTACTTGCAGTAGAATTGGAATTGTGGGTACTAGAGGTTTTGAAATACAAGGCTCGCAAGGACATAAAAGAAATTGCATTGCATGAAGTCTTCCCTTTCCATAAAAAAAGCTGGAAAAACTGGATATCCCCAGAATCTGATGTACTGCGAGGTTCAGAATAGAGGTAAATTACAGCTGGTCAAAAGCACCAAGGTAAAGTCAGTGGTGGGTGTGTTGACCTGCTTTCCACTGATGGCCTTCAGTTTGCAGAGCTGTAACACCGTTACAGCGGAACCGCGACGCCTCAGAGGCCCCAGCTGGGCTACAGAAACTCTCGCTTCTCCACCAGGGTCTGGGTCCATCCTGGGTTTTCTGAGGTGCAGGTGAAAACACGAAGGCTCCCACCCTTGCATGACGTAGCCATGCATTTTCAGTCTGTGCCCCGGCGTGAGCCACCCCCACCCCAAAAACACTCCTGCTCCCAAAACTCCCCCTTCCCTGCGCCTGCCACCGGGCCGTGTTCTGGCCACTTCTCTGTAACCCACCCCCCGCCCCCAGTTTGAAGGGGAAACGAAATAAAACAATTCTGGAACCAACCAAAGGCATTAAAGAAATTAGCAGCAGTTGTCTGTAATCAGAGCTTAGGGGAAGCGAGAGTGCAGTCTCGGCAAGGAACGATGAACCAAAGCGACGTGTGCTACCGAACAGCCCAAAAAGGAAGCATTGCTTATGGGACATCAGCTCATCTGTATCTGTCAGCAGTGAAAACACAAGAAGGCTTGCCCTTTTGAAATGTAAACAGAAAATTATGCCTCCAACACAAACCCAAGCCATTAAAAAGGCAGCTTTTATTCCTTCTCATAATGTTCAGGAACATAAGGCAGTAGCAGTGATGTGGCTCCACAGCTGTTGCCAGGGGAAAGTAGGAATGTAGCCTGCCACATCTGGGGTGACATCTTTGAAGAGGCACTTAATCTGCAGTGCTGAGGTATGCTAAGCCTCTTTGCTTTTCTTTACCAGTTCTCAAGCTAATACTACTCCTGGAGAGCAATGCTGATTTCAAGTCAATGGGTGAGATGAAAGAACAATTAAGGACAGTGATGCTTTATGCATTGTGGAAAATATAAAGACAGGACAATAGCATAATTCCTTGATCACTCCGGCAGAAGATTTACTTTGCCACACTTTAAAGTTGTAGGTTCCCAGCTTCTAAAACAAAAATGACAGGAATTTTTAATCACTGAGTGTGTGTTTTGTGAATTGAAGGGGGGCATTGAAAGACTGGAAAATAAAAGGTATCTGCTGCTATTACACTGATGTGTTTCTATTGGATCAAAGCCTTTTCTTCTCTGTGGCTCTTCAGAAACAATTTGCCAGTATTGCTAGGCAGGCATTACACAAAGAAAGACATCAGGTAGAGAAACACAAGAGAAGATTTAATAAGTAAGAATTCCTTTATGGCACTATTCCCATTTTCTAATAATTGAAAAACTCAGAAGCTGGACTGTTTTTGTGGCTGCTTAAAAAAAAAAAAGTTACAAAAAAAAGAGGAGGGAAGCGAGAGAGAAAGAGAAGATAGAAATTCTGATCTCAAATGTGTAGTCCAAACTCTTCTGCAGTTTGGGGAGGGTAGCAGTTATTCCAAAAGCAGAATCCAGGGCTGTCTTACAACAGTAGCCAGGCATTTCAGCCTTCAGATAGCTGCGCTACATGGATGTCTGGCTGGTGGCATTGTGCTGAATGCTGAAGTATGGAATTAGGGTATTAAAATAAAAGTGAGCCCTGAATTTTAAATAAATATTCTTTTAGTATTGAGAAGAATGTTTTTTTATTTCATCTTGAATGGGGAAATTACTTTTATTTTTGGGTGTTTTAGGAGCTTTTATGTCTGTGTATACACTACCTAGATATTACTACCCAAGTTATGAATCTAACTTTATATATGGATGCCTGTGTATGTATATTCATATAAACATATGTATCTACTTGCATGCAGACACATAGTCACACACAATTCAGGTTTATTTTTCTAGATTAAAATTTTACCCTTCTCACGGACGTAAGCCTTTAGCATTAACTGAGAGTGCACTGTATGCAGGTACTATTGGAAGAACATGTTGGTCAGTTAAAAAAAAAATCTCAACAAAGTAGAAAACCCAAGAATGTGTCCCAGCTCCCCCTTTGGACCAAAACTCAAGAGGATGTTCAGTGATGGGCCCAAGCTATGGCTCAGCCCAGTCTTCTTACTCAACGAACATGCAAAAGTAATGGAAAACCTGGTCCTGTTCATAGGAATCAAAACTGACTGTATAAAGCAGACATTTTGACCATAAAATTCAGCGATTTCTAATAGTTGATTTCAAAAGGAAAATAACCCCCAGAAAGTCATTTTTCATTTATGAAAAAGTGTCATTGAAAATGTGTAGTAGGGGCCAGGGCCAACAGTAAAACCTCAAGAGAGTTTTTAAGCATGCTGCCATCCAGTCAGGCTCACTAGAAAAAGTAATTTGGATAGCAGTCTCCTGTTTCCCTTCTGTTTCTGATGAGCTGTGTGGCTGTGGACAGGTCATTCAGGGTTTGATCCAAAACCCATTAATGTCAAGAGAAAGCCTTCTGTTGACTTCAGTGATCTTTAGATTGGGATCTGTGTTTCTGCTTCTCACCTGGATGCTGCTGACTTCCATTGTGTGTGTCTGAAAGCTGGAGTCTTTCTGTGCGTTAGTGCTCCTGTCTCTAAAGGGTCCGTGAAGGGACAGCCTCATTAGTATTATCTACAATAACATTTTAATACATAATCTTATTCAGAGACCTAAAAAGATAAATAATAAAAAACACCACACCACATAAAATGTTTGCAAGGATGTGCTAGGAAAAACAAGTAAGGAAAAAAGTCATATTTGTATCTGAAAAGTCATTCAAGATGTTCCTAGGCTTAAGGGGCAAAAGTCAGTAATTTTTTCTGTATGTGGTAGGATTTGTGCATTTAAATGACTGTTGCTTTGTGGTTGAGGCATGGTGTAGGAGAACAGGGGAAGGGGAGCACTGGATGAATGATGCAGAGACCATATCAAGTACTTTGAGTTTTTGGGATGTGCATCAGGCTTGCTGGACTGGTGCCCACTGTCCATTTCTCAATAGACCTTTCAGTTCCTTTTTTCGGTACAGTTTTCTATTGATACCATGAGACCTAGTTCAGAATGGAATTCACAAGAGCGATTTCTCTCCTGTTTCATGATTTAGGACATTTTTGTGTTGTGTGGTTTGGTTTTGATTGCTTTTTTTTTTTTTTTTTTTCTTTAGCATTCTCCACCACTACCTAGCTGGAGATGAGGCCACATCCATGCCCTGAGACTGTAACACCTTCTGTTTACGATGCCAGTTTAAGACTGTGACCCTGATAGGAACCACATGCCTAAAACTGGTGGCAGGTCTTCACTCTTGTCCAAGAGTCTTCTTACTGTAACACATGCTCTGCCTCAGTGCCATGGGAGGCTGGTAGGAATTTCTTTATCATGTCCAGGAGACCATTTTTATATTATTAGTTCACTTACGTTGCCAACATAAGATACAGAAAGCAGATAATCCTGTTTTCAGCTGATTCTCACAAAACAGCAAGAAGGAATCAGGCCACCTCAGACGCTCACCTCAGCAGTGATAGAAAAGATGAATCTGTAGAATAGGTGGAACTTTTACTAAAATGTTGTGCACAAATAAATCTTTTATATCTGATATATTTTGAATTTTCTAGGTATTTGTAAAATCTAAAATCATCCTTTAAAACTCAAAGAAGTAATCAATGCCATTTTACCAAGGTGAAATTTATAGTTGATGGGACAATTGTACATTTTCAGAATTACAGAGCTTTACAGGTTACTAAATCTGATGCTAGGAATATTCTGTAGACACTGAACTACTGATATGCAATAAAGTTAAACCTTACTGCTTTCATGCAGGATCTGGAAGCAAATCCATTTTTTTGTGACAAAGATTTGACTCAGGAGCAACTGACAAAGCACCAGAGTAGAATGATACCTTTCTGGTACTGTTTGCTGATAAACTTCCAAGGTCGCGTGGGGCTGGGCACTTATGTAAAATCTGTTAATTCTATAATGTCTGTAATGTCGGGCTTATTTGTGAAACACCTAGAGCTGCTTGGGTTTTACTGAATGGGAAGAATTGATTTTCTCATGGTTTTCAATGTTCCAGCTCAAATCAGAAACAGCAGAAATGTATTCAAATAATTGTAAAGCCAGGTCAAGTCAAGCTCTACAGTGAAAAGATACTTCAGAAAAAGCTCTTGTTTATGTAAGTTACACAAAAAGGGTAAGTTGTGGAAAGATTTTCATATGGAAATTCTTTTGCTTGATTATCTTTGTGTAAATTTCCAAATGATGCCTGTTCTAGTGATAGCTAATGACACAGATCTAACAAGCCGGAGCTCTTAGAAAAAGCAGAAGGGAATGGGTTTGACCATGTTTCTTACATCTTCATGTCTCCTGCACCACAGAGGTCTCTCTGACCCACCAGCATTTTGGATGGATGGGTTACATTCTTTTTCTTCTTCTTCTCTACCTTTGGAGGCTTTTTTTTAGCCCTGTGTGGGAAAGGTAAAAACTGTCTCCTTTTCCACGTTGCCAAGAACCAGCAGACCGTTGAGTTTGTTGTTCTGTTTTGGTATTTAAGCAGATGGCTAGGTCTTAAAATGTCATGCATTCAATATGTAAAATAAGGTGGGTGAAGGAAAGAGCAGAGCAGTGCTAGACAGGAACTGGGAAAGGCTGCTTTAGAAAATGAAACGGCTTTTGGCTCTGAAAAAGCCGCATCTGAGCGCTGGTCCCAGCCTGCCTGCGGTAGCTGGCTGTGCGCACAGAACGCTGCCACTTTAAAAATTTATTTACAGGTGCCGTGTCTGCATGGACAAATTATTTTCTACAATTACCCATATTCTTTCAAAGAAAAGATCCCCAGGAGTCCCTCAGATGATAACGCAGTAGAACAACTGAGACATGCAACACAGCATCCCCCTCCCAGAAGCAGCCATTGAGGTGAGGTGAGCTGAAGCTGCCCCCGCCACAGCAGAGCTCAGCACACTCGCCTGCCTGAAGTGTAGATGTCTGAATGGATACCAATTCCCTCCCCCCCTTCAAACTATCACGTTGTCCCACCGCTCTGCATGTGCTAGCTTGCCCAGCTGTACCCTTTTATGCCTCTTATAGATGGATACACAAAAGCTTTGTGCACTAAACATTAGTTCTGCTTCCAAATTATGCACATTCTCATTAAAATATATATATATACACTCACAAACCCTGTAACTGGAAGACCAACTGGACAAGCTGTTAGGCGATGAGCAAACTTGGGAATTACACAAGCGAAAACAGAACAAACCCCCAAACTGCCACCTTCAGAAGATGCGGATTGCATTCAAGCGTCGTGGGCTAGAGCACTCCTCACTCCCCATGGGTGTCTCTCAAGGCAGTTGGAATTCCTCTTCATTTTGCGCTGCTATGACTGAGATTAAAAGAGATCAGAGTGTCTCCCTTTGCTTTTAGATGCTCTTACCCAGTGCCCATAGCTCACTGATGTACACACATGCACACATGCACAAAGCCCTCTCTTTGATGCTCAAGGCTTCACATTTATTAGCCTTGTGTAACAGTTATAACTAACAAATACAGTAAAGCAATAAATAGCAAAGTTTAATAAGAACAGACTAAGTCAGCCCAATATTTTATGCCTTTCCACAAAGGAAAACCAGCCTGGAAATACTTCTAAAAATGCAAGTGTAAACATGAATCTGGTTCTGAATAGTCACAGAATTTGTAAACAGCTTCTTAATAACCTGTGTCACTCCTGTGCCTTCATTGGAGACAATTACACAAGTCCAGTGTTTCTAAATGCATAGTGCTCTGAAAGCAGTTTTGGGATGGAGCCACTACATGAATTCCCTTTCCATCTTCTATTTCTTCTTCCTTCTCGTCTTAGACGAGGTGACGGACACACTATGTGCTTCCCAGATATACTTGATGGGTCAAAATATTTTTGGTGATCTGTATAAATATTTTAGTTTTTGCCTAGTCTAAGCCTCTAAGATGCCACTGTATGAGACTGGAATCTTACCTGAGATCCTGCAGTACTGTATCATTGCAAGAAAATGGAAACCTACCTATTGAGACATACAAAGCCAGTCTCTAATTATTCTAATTCAAATGTCTAAGTATGTTATTTTGTGGTAGCAGGGTGAACTAGAGTATTTGGAAATTACCTGACATTCAAGACCATGAGTTCCCATCAATTCAGACCCCTTTGCCCTGTGTGGAGAAAACAGATTCAACAGTTGACATGAGTAATAAAAAGAGACTTCCTTGCTCTGGGGATTGCAGTGTGCTATGGAAATACCCTAAAACATTAAATGAACTGGTTCAGAGACTCAGAGGCTTTGCAAGTTATCTTAGGCAGAAAAGTTTTGTAATCCAAGATAGTTCGTTTAAAGCTCTCTGGGCTGTCTCTGTACTCAACTGCAGAAATGCTGGGGAGATTTCATGTCACACAGCTGAGATGACTACAGTATGTGTGCTGTTTAAGCTAAATTTTTACAGCACTCTTATGGATATAAATAAATGCTCTAAAGAGGTAATTTGCCCAATCTGTTAAATGTCTATATGTGGGTGAGGTAAACCTCCCCCTTTCCTCTCCACTGAATGTAGAGGGTTTAGACTTCTAGCTTGGAGACAGACATCTGCATGTTACAGTCTAATGCAAGGGAGATAAGTTCCCACCTCTACCTTTTCAGAGAGCTAGAAAAAACCCCATTCATTTCCCTCAGTGCTGTGCTAATTCTGAATCCTAAATGCAGCAATGTAATCAGAAGCCGATATTCATGTGCAACAGAAATGAGCATAGCTGATGGGTTGTTGTGGCTTTGTCCCCCTCTGATGGTTGGGCCACACAAGCCTTTGGGGTTTTTAGATAAACATGGATTTAGATCCACATGTCTCTGGGTGTGGTGCTGAGGAACCATGTAGAAATCCTGCAGAGCATCACCTTACTAGCCTAATAAATGACCACGTTGGGAAACAGTATTCATTTGTTAAAGATCTCAGTATTTGAGGTCTTTATACAGGTGGTGACAGAACTATCCGAAAAACTGAACTACTGCCTTTCCCCCTCTTTTAGATTTAGTCTCCTACTTGGCTTACTGAAGGAGAAGAAATGTTTACTACAGCAAAGGTGTTCAGATTGAACAGTGATTGAACTCTGACCTCAAACTGCCTCTAGCGTTGGACCCCACCTTACCCTGTACGTAGTCTGTGGGCTTGAGCAGCCATTCCACTTTGGCCATCTCTTTGGTCACCCTACCAAAGCCACGTACAGAAGGTGCCTGCTGTTTCCAAGTATTGTAGTCCAAGGCTGCAGAACTGTGTGTAACAATATGTCCTGAGATTAAAAAACCTCAACAATTTGTTAATGAAACCCCTGATATTATTTTTAAAGCCTAAGAAAGAACATTCATTAATTAAATGAATACTGTCATCTTCCAATGACAAGGCTTAAAATGCCAAATCTATTTACCAATGTTCAGAAGACGACCGTTAGCTGTTAGCAAGCAGGAAAGAAGGCTGCTGTCTTCCTCGAATTCTGGCTCAGATTTCAGTCAGCAATAAATAAGGCACTGTGAGCTATTTGCTTTTAACAAAAAGTAAACTCTAAATTGCAGGTTAACAAATCTTAAAGTGAGATGAGGGTCTAAGACATGATTCAGGAAGAAGGAGTTGCCCAACACAATAAAAACAAAGAAAGATACTCTAAAGTATATCTGCACCCAGAAACTAGTGAAGCCAGTTAGAAAAAGGTCAGACACCTAGTACAGCATGTGGATTTATCTCTCTGTAGTGTGCACTACCTCTGCATCTCTTAGTCATCTAGTTTGAACCCCTTGCTAATCTCACAGCCAGTGAATCTTGCCAGTTCTGCTTGAAGGACCTACATCTTTGTTCAGCATTTGAATCTATAGTACTTGCATTAGGTAGCATAGGAGGGGGCAGTCTGGCCACATGCCTGTTATAAAAGAAGATGCACTTTGGGCTTTAAATCATATCATTAGCTTCTCATTTCCACCCATGCAGTGACAACTTGGGGCTTTTCAGCAGTTGGCTCAGCGTCAATGAAGGAGCAAAAGTGAGTCTGGGTACAGGGAGCGAAACAAATGCACCCAGCCTGTGTTACACAAAATTTCGTAAAATACTTCCAAAAGTCTTCCCAGTAAAACACCCCATGTTTTGTACTGTAGCCCACTGTGCATCGGCAAGACCTAGATTTTTCACAAAAAGTACACACAGTATTTAGGGATTTAATTCGCTAATATTGGCCAATGACAATAGAAAGTTTGAAATTCCAGAAATTAAGGAGGGAAGAGATTTTTTTACCTCTGCACTACCTTTTCTCCCTTATATGCAGAACCATTTGATACAGAGGGGGTTCCTGTTGGTGTCATTTTGATTTTAGTTATTTATCTTGGGGCCTTTTTCCCTGTCAGCTTCTTCACCGTGTGTTGACACTGAAGCTGCCTAAACAAGTCTCAGAGAAGCTGATGAAGTTTGCAAGTTTGATTTTCTGATGGATCTGTCCATTTCAACTACGTTGAGCAAAGGGACCTGAGAAAACCTGTGTTGGCCACCAGCTTCGCAACCCCTGACATCAGCTCCAGCGCTCTGCTTTGCTCCCTTTCCTTGCGGTCATAATGACGCCAGGAGCTGCTGCGCTGGCTCTTTGGCAGGTCTGTCCAGTCAAGTGCATGGTCTGAAGCACTGGTCAGCAGCAGCAAAGTGCATCAGCCCTGCACCAGGGTCTCTGCAAATGTCACCCTAATCTCTTACTTAAGGAGAAGGTAACCTCAAGCATGAAGTCCATTTTAGAGCATGTGTTACAAGAACTAAATTACAAGGCTGGATAGACTTGTTATCCACTGAGGTGCTTCTTTTCTGGGGACTTGTGCTGAATTCCTGTCCCTAAAGATTTTATGTTGGTTTTAGTTGAACCGTCTTTGGTGGAGTAGAGTAACCTTCAAAAAACCTCTTCCAATCACTTCCTTTGGGGAAGCCGTTCAGCTGGAATTCTTTGTTTGTCTCCTGACTTGACTCAAGAGTAACTCACCAATGTTTGAGGTACAGTGTGCTAGTGAGGTCCTTCAGTCTGCTGTCTCAGTGGAGCCAGGGGATGGAGATCCATGTGTCAGCAAAGACACAAGTGTTATTGATGTGTTAGAAACCACGGAAGCACCTGGGAATGGTTACATAGGAAACAGGGCTTCTCCCTCAGGAAGGTGGTGGGATCAACAGCCCCACTGAAGTGTCTTTACACCAACGCAGTGTGGGCAGCACACAGGAGCAGCTGGAAGCCATTGCACAGCAGGAAACCTGTGATACAGTCGCTGTCACAGGACCATGGTGGGATGGCTCGCACAACTGGAGTGCCACAATGGATGGCTGTAAACTCTTCAGGGGGCGTGGGCAGGGAAGGAGCAGCAGTGGGGTAGCTCTGTATGGTAGGGAGGGGTTTGATTGTCTAGAGCTTAATGATGGTGACAATAGGGTTGAATGCTTATGGGTAAGACTCAGGGGAAGGCCAACAAGGCAGAGATCATGGTGGGAGTCTGTTACAGACCACCCAGCCAGGATGAAGAGGCAGAGAAAATATTCTATAAACAGGTAGAAGTCTCATGATCGCCAGCCCCTGTTCTCATGGGGGACTTCACCTCACCATCCAGCAGAGGGGAAACCGGCCAGGGGGTTCTGGAGCGTGTGGCAGAGACCTGTCCGACACTGCGGGTGTGGGAGCCAGCGAGGGACGGTGCCCACTGGACCTGCTGTTTGTGAGAAGAGAAGGACTGGTGGGGGATGTGATGGTTGGAGCTCATCTTGGGCATAGCAGTAGTGAAATGATAGATTTTTTTCTTCTTGGAGGAGTAAGGAGGGGGTCAGCAGAACTGCTCCCTTGGACTTCCCGAGGGCAGAGTTTGGCTGGTTGGGGAGCCTGGCTGACAGAGTCCCTGGGGAGGCATCTCTGGAGGGCCAAGGGCTCCAGGAGGGCTGGACATCCTTCAGGAAGGAAATCTTAAAGGTGCCAGAGAGGTCGTCCCCACCAGAGAGCTTTGGCTGGAACTCAGGGAAAGGAGAGTTTATGCCCTTTGGAGAAGGGGCAGGCACCTCAGGAGGGCTACAAGAACATTGTGAGGTTATGCAGGGAGAGAATTAGAAGGGCCAAAGCCCAGCTAGAACTTAATCTGGCTACTGCTGTAACAGACAATAAAAAGTGTTACTACATATATGTGAGCAACAAAAGGAGGGATAAGAACAATCTCCATCCTTTATTGGAGGTGGTGGGGGGGAACCACAGTGACAAAGGCTGAGGAAAAGGCTGGGGTGCTTAATGCCTTCTTTGCCTCAGTCTTTAGTAGTAAGGCCAGTTGTTTTCGGGGTACCCAGCCCCCTGAGTTGGAAGACATGGACAGGAGCAGAATGAAGCCCCCATAACCCAAGGGGCAATGGCCAGTGACCTGCTGCTCCCCTTGGACATGCACAGCTCTGTGGGGCCAGGTGGGATCCACCTAAGGCGACTGAGGGAGCTGGTGGAGGAGCTCGCCGAGCTGTTCTTCATCATTTCTCAGCAGCCCTGCCTCACCAGGGAGGTCCCAGATGACTGGAGGTTAGCAAATATGGTGCCCACATCATACATTCTACAAGAAGGGCCAGAAGGAGGATCTGGGGAGCTATGAGCCTACCAGTACTGCAAGGCACTGCGGGGGAGGACCTCTATCAGACAAGTGGGATGCAACACATGCTTCACCACCAAATTAATGCCATCAAGGTTTCTTTTTTTTTCCTAAGCATTGTTGCAATGTTGCAACCCAGCAAGCAGTGCTGTAACCTACCAAGAACTAAATATTTTTGTCTTTGTCCATGAACTTGTGTTGTGTGAAGTGCTGGTCTCTGAGTGTCGGCCAAAACAACCCATAGTTTCCAGGCTTCTCTGCTCTGTCTTTTACAGAGATTAAATTAGTTCCTTGCTTGCTTCATGATCCAGAGACCATCCAGGTGGCCTAAACCCACATCCCCTCTAATCCTTTTTGGTACTGTGCTGATTATGGCTTAATATTTACAGAATGTCGGCTGCTGAGAATTGAGGACGCAAAGAGACTGAAAAGTTGGATACAGCTGGGCAGGGAAGAAAGAAGTTTGAAAAAACATAAAAAGCAGTGGCTGTCAAATGACATTCTTTCTCCCTCTCCTCCTCCCTTCATGGACTCACACAGATTTTGCCTTCTTAAGCACTTTTCCACTGACCTTTTTTTTTCCTTTCCCCTTTTTATTTCTCTCTGTATATACTGAGGGGAAAAAAAAGGTACACAGCCATTTTTACGAGAATGTTGACTGAGGGTGGTCACCATCTGTGCAAACTGTCTGAAATTGTGACTTCCTCTTTGCCTTCTTTTCCATCAGAGAGAAAACCTCACTTCTTAGATAATCCGGGGAATATTATTATCCATCACCCTCACCACCATCCTTCCCCTCACTGCCCCCCTTCACATGATTGGCATTTTCCAGTCAAAACATGCTTCTCTCATGCCTGAAAGGGCTTCTTTAACAAAATAGACATCCTGTTTAACATTGAAGGAGGTGGCTAGTTAGCACCAGAAGCTCTGATGTGATTATTTTGGGGATTGAAACAGAGAGGTCTAGCATGGTTGTTTAATTAGCACAGCAAATAGTTAGATTTACCACTTATTTACAGGATAAAGAATTTGCCCCTTCTCTTTCTTACTCTTGCTTCCTCCGCTGCTGTGTGTCAGACCTTTAGAAGCCTGGAGAATGACACACAAGCCCATAGTTTTACAGTTTAACAGATATATATTACATTTGCCTACCTAAAACTGGGCAAACCTCTATCGTTTGCCTCTTATCCTAAGGCTTGGCCAGCTGCACCACATCTGGCTGAAGCAGCACTGCCCCAGGTGCTGCCGTTCCTCACTGACTGAAGGTCACAATGCATTCGGATGGGTGCTCCCTAACATACACCAGAAAAATCAACAGGCTGCGCTTGCCCCCCGCCCCAGTTGCCGCTAACCTAGCTGATTTTACCCTGAAGAGGGGTTTGGAGCTCCAACAGCAAAAATGAGCTGATGGTGGTCTTTGCCAGAGAGGTGCAATAAGGGTGCTGAACAGCGGGAAAGGACATCATAATTATCTGTACAGCTGCATGTGAAATGGACTTCTGCCTGTAGTCTTAGGCTATAGACAGATGTCTTCTAGATCTGTCTGTGCCTACTGAAACAGTTGCTTCCCTCCCCAGCATCTTGTTTCTGTCCGTGTGGGATCTGGCAGCCCTTCAGACGCACTCCTTAACCCAGCCCTGGCCAAAGGAGCCAGATGAACTCCAGAGGAGTGCTCTGCCAGCTCTTCTGTCTGAAACAAGGCAAAGCCTGGCAGCCCTGGGCGAAAGAGAAGCAGGGAAGACAGCCTGTTCAGCTTGTATTGATTACTGACAGAACTGAGACTGTGGTCAACTGGTTTAGCTGTGTTTAGATCAGGGGTTTGCAGTAATTTACTGACGATATTTGATGTTTGCTAATGCAGGCAGATCACCTCAATGCATACTGAGTTTGGAGATCTCTGTTGCTGAAAATGCTCCTGATCTTAAATATGCTTAATTTAAATTTATTTAAATTTATTTTTCAGTCTTCTGTAATTTATCACTACCACTATTTTTACATGGTTTTATCACACCAGTGCTAACAATGCCCTTCACACATTCGTGGTAACTTCCGTGTGCCATTTTATAAGTTCCTTGAACACTGTACAGCAGCCTGGCTTCTCAAAAGTAGTAGTAGGGAGTAGGGCATTGTGGTTCTGGATCTTGATGTGAGTTAAGAGATTAGCCTAAGGGGTCAGAGTTGTAACTTCTGATCAAAGGAAAGTTCTCTGAAGAGGAAAGTTGCAGAGACAACAGGGAGGCTGGTTGCATTTACTCTGTGATCCTTCCAGGCACTCTTCCTAAACCAGTCAGGTGTGCATAAAGCTGCCACCATACAGTGAGGGACTCCTGGCAAAATTGGAAATGAACATATGAGATGATATTTTTGAAGCATGATATTTCATTTTTTTTGGTCAAGGTTTCTTCTTGGTGGCTTTTCCTCAGAGAGAAGCTATTTTCTTCAAGGTTCTTCATTTTTCTACTTCATTTTGCATTCCTGGAAAGCACTAATGGCTATTTTAGCAAAACAGTTTGAGCTCTGCTGCTGAAAAGAACTGGCTAACGATGATTTTCAGTGTAGTGTTTTAAAAAAACAAAGCTTATTGTAAACCTTGAGCTTCAAAACATCCACAGCGTCCCTCTGTTCTCTTGTAGGGAGGCTGCTGTGCTGTTACATGAAGGAGGTGGGAGTAAGGAGGCGGTGGGTTGCAGCCAGAGTATGGCTCCTGGCAGCATCCAGAGGGCACAGGCTCTCCCTGGTGGTGTGGCCCCGTACCTGGGTCAGCTCATCAGTCAGACAAACAAACCATCACCCAGACTGAGAGAGCTGATTCTACCACATTAACGGCGTGGAGGAAGGACAGCAGAACTGGGCGGCAAACACATGACGAAGGGAAACTGCAGGAATGTCTCTGAAACACAACAAGCCTGACAAGTTTAAACTGTGTAATTTAGTGTTTGGAACAGGTGGATGGTACGTCATTTGCTGTCATTCTCATCGCTCAGCAGTGCTGTTTGAACCATCAGCGTGTTTTCTGAACCAGCACTTTTATCCCCATCACTTGCTCAATTTTTCTCTGGGAAGAGCTACGACTGTGAATCCTCTCACCTACCCTGTGAAGCACAAATGCGTCCCCATTAAAGTAAATCAGCATCACTTAGCAGCATAAGTGAAGCTTGTAAAAACAATGGTCCTGTTTTGCTTACCCTGATGTAAATCAGGATCAAGCTGGCTGACAGCAACAGATTTATACTGATGCAAAACTGAGGTAAGATCAGAATCAGGCCAACCGATTTAAAGTATATTCTCCTGTGTTGAGGGCTATCGATGAAGAGTTTTACATTTCTTGGGAATTAATCTTTAACAGCTTGCTTGCTAGACAAGCAGAACAAATAGTCATTAGTCTTTTCATCTCAGCAAAATATGGCACTGGCTTGAACTTAAAAGGTGTGCTGTAGCATTTTATGTATGCAAAGTCAAAGCATCCTACCCAGCACTGAAGCTGGTTAAAAAATTACCCTAATATGTTCCAAGAGGGACAAAGGCAGAGGAGCAAAGACTCACTGAGTGTTTGCACTGTATGAAGAAGAGGGATCTGTTATAATTGCAGATGACACAGTTGCATTTGTGAATCAGAAAACTATCTCTTGAAAAATGGTGGAGTGTTTGTCACTTGGATACTTTCCTGCTGCATGACTTTTAGGAGAGATATGATTGGTATCTCAAAGTTCTCAGTTACATACCACCCTGAAACCATATTGTTATCTTCTACAGAAACAAACAAACAATTTAGTCTGACCTATAGTTTAATGTGTAAAAAAACCCAACAAAAACCCAACAGAAAAAAGGAGAGATGGTCAATGGCTAGTGCCCCACTGTAGTAATAAAATGTCTAGACAGCAATTAACATCCATTTCCCTTAAGAATGCAACTGTGTCATCAGCAAATCTTTACTACTTTGCAAGGGACCAATCTAAATATGTTTAATCATTAATCAATTTCCAAAATCTGAACAGGTTTTGCTTTTCATGGGCTTTGTCTTCAAAATTGCAGCCACTTTATGAGGGGGAAAAAAATACCCCAAAACTAAGGGGGGATTATTTTGGCTGCAGTCCAGTGGGTGAGCCTGCTTAGAAGATCACTGGTGCTGTGTCTTGTTTGGGAACATTGCACTCTTTCTGCATACGTTAGCACTTTCAGTTTCCTCAATTCTTTTCTATTTCCTCTTTGTCTGTGTATTCATAGTGAGCAGCAGCGGCTGAAAGCACCGAGCAGGACAGACCAGTCCGTTAATAGCTGGCAACTGTATCTGTCTTGTGAGCTGGCTTTCAGAAATGCCCCTTTCCTCCCCTTCTGAGTGGCACTTCTCTTCCCCCAGAATTATTCTCGCAGCCAATGGTGAAGTCTCCCACAGGTCACCAACGGCCGTGCTTGCGTGGGATCACACTAAACTTCCTGTCAACTACACCGAGCAGGAAATTACACTTTAGCTACCTACAATTACACAAAAAAATCACTGTGTTCCCACCACACACGACTACCAAAAGGGTTTTAAGCCCATCAGGAAAATAATATTATACGTAGCATAGCTAAGGAGGGAATCCGACCAACAGAACCATGACCACTACAGTAAACACAAACTACTTTAAGCCCACAGATGCCAGCAGTGGATTTACCCTGATTTACAGTATCATAACGGAGCTCAGCCTCAGGCTCTGGCATGTTCACTGAATACATCAAAGAACTTCCCGAAAAGGAAAATGGCACAAGCTGATATCTTTTGGAAACTCCTCTATTTTTTCACTTTGAGAACTGGAAACTTCTCCTTTTAGCTTATACCCTGCTTTGGAATTCATTGTGCTTGCCAAATGAGTAAGAAATGTGAGGATTACTGAACTGGAGAGATGGCATTTCTGGAACACAGAGTTGTTTGGCGAGGCAAAACATTTTCTGCTGCACCCAGGGAATGACACAGACAACGCTAAGCTTTGCTAACAGGTTTTATGAAGTCTATTAATAAAGAAAACAGTTTTGACAGATCACTAGTTTCCTAGTAATATATGCTCTGTATGAAACAGACATCACAACTATGTAGAGAAGGACACGTTGCCTTGGTTTATTGACACTATTTGGGTAACTGGGTTGCACATGATGGTGTTAAAAAGAACCTAGCAAGAGGGCTGCCAGCCCCTGGGCTGAATGCTACCCACCAGCATGGCTTCCAGGGTAGCATGGGTCTCTTCAAGCAGGTGTTGTTCAAAAGCTGTGCATTTGGGAAAGTAGCCCGTGATCCTTCCCCTTCCAGGAACACTTGTTCTGGTGGAGACATCACAGGATGATGATCCAAACTAGAGGAATAAGCCATTAGAGCTGGCTGCACCACCTGGCAGCAGCTGTGCCCGCAGAGCAGAAGGAAGGACACGGATGTCTCGCCAAGGGGTCTGCAGCTACCTCTAGCTGCTGCTCCAGTGGTGTGCCAGGTGCCTTCCTCTCTGCACAGCTGGTTTTCCTTCTCATGGTAACCGGGGCACTCGGGGGGGAGCAAGGGTAGTTTTGGGAGAGGGGCAGAGATGTGTGTGGTTCTTCTGGAGCTTGCCCTGAATTGGGATTGAGACACAGTAAGGATGTACACAGGGAGTTGAGAGTTTGGAAGCATTGTCAAACCCACAGACTGGAAGAAGTAGTCCTCATGGTAGACTGAGGGATAAATGGCATTCCGCTTCGAACTGATCTGCAGCTTGCCTCTAGAAAACCCAGTGCAATGGTGCAAAACCTTACGCTCCCCACAGCACAATATTTTATATCTGAGTTTCCAAGAAATGGATGTTTGTGAAAAAAAAAAAAAAAGTTATAAAAAAATCTGTTCAGAAAATGCATTTGGGCAGAGGAAAAAAGTCCATCAGTTCTTTTGAATGTTTATTTCCTCTCCTTGCATGTTACGTTTAATTGTTAAACTTTTTTTTTTTTTTTGGCATGCAAAGGATGTCACCTCCTTAAAGATCTTTGAAAAATTAACATAATTGTCCATTATCTTAGTCCCTTATCCTCTGCCTTTCAATATCTGCTCCTCCTAACATTTCACAATATATCAATCTCTGATCCTTGGCACTAATACAATTCATTTTCCACAAGATGTTATTGAGATTGTAAATAAATGCCACAGCATCAAGGGGCAGACAAGACGGAGCCTGTCAGATCTGGAAGTCGGCAGCAAAGTTATAATTACAGCAGAGTGGTGTGAGGTGAGTTCTTTGCATCCATAGATTTAATTGTCATCAGCTGCTGGGGAAGTAAAGCATGGGGAAAAGAAGATGGAGAACGATGGGTGTAAGGAGTGTTACCAGATATGTCCAAGGCTGGTTTTGCAGTTCCCGTTATTTAACTCATAAGCCATCAGTGGAACAGCAAGAGGCCCTGTGCTTGAACAGTAGTGTTTCCACCAAGATGACCTTTTGTGCTGCAGGTATTATAATTGCAACATTTCTGAAAATTATACTCTAGTAAGATGAGCTGGAGTGAAATAAAACCTGATTTTCAGAGGTAATCTTCAGAGAGGTCAGGCAGCTCTTGCAGCCAGCTCAGTGCGTGGCACTGGGGCAGCACCGCAGTGTTCGAGGGCAGCGCTGCACTAACTCCGCTCGGGCTAGAGCTCAAAGGACAGTGTGAACACGGTAAACACCTCGCTGCACCAAAACTAACGTCCCCTGCAAACTGCTGCACATGCCTCTTTCACCATTCCCACAGCACTTTTTTCTGCAAATACTAGAGGGCTCATTTTTACTCCCTTATGTTGGGCAGGGCGTATTTTTATGGCACCATTTCAGTGAGATTAATATGGAAACATTACTTACTAAGGGTCCAGGTATCAGAATCTGGCCTGACAGGATCTGAATATCAGTGTTGTGAGTGATGTCTGCATGCCCAAAGTGCCAAAACAGAGCTCAGCCTGCTTTGGTTATCTGATGTTTTTGTTGTAAGATCTCACTATCTTGGAGCTGAAGATGAAAGTGACTTGCAGAATGTTTCTTCAACTGTATGCATGAGTCAAAAGGCTAAGACTTTGGGTGCAAAGACAAGCCAAACTTTTCTAAAATCTTGCTTATATTTGGATTCTGGCTTAAGGCCTAACAGGCTAAGATAGACCATCAGTTGGGGCATAGACCCTTCCAGTATTGATTAAACTTTGTTTCAGAGCATCAAAGATTTCATTGCTAATGAATATATATGTCACCAGGCATAAAAGTGGTTAGAAAAAGTCTGTCAAATGATGCCTGGAACTAAAGAAAAGATAATGGAAAATTCTTGTAATTGTGTTCAAGTTTTTGTTTTCGGAGCTGTTCTACCTTTTTTTCATTTTACTTGCATGGAGGATTTCTTGCACAGATTGATGAGTACTTCTGTGGTCAAAGCAAGCAGGGAATCAGTGTGAGCTCCCCCCCAAGAGGCCACGTTGGAGAACGTTACGTACCCTGTATGCTTCTCAGTGGTGAAAGCCCGTACTCATCATTGTCTGCAGCTTGTCATAAGAACGGGTGGAACTGGAAATTAAAAAGATCCACTAGGTCATACAGCCCTTCAAAGAAGATGTAAAGGATTATTTCTCTAATTATAGTTGTGTATTTTTTAGAAAATATTTTAGAAACAAACATTTTCGAAATCATGAAGCATAAGATTACAGATCACTTCCACAGATTGTTCTGAAAGTTCAAGGTTTGTCTCATTCTGCATTGCATGAAAAGCTTTGTAAAGGTTCCTAGAAAATGGAAATATGTCAAAATACTTATTTTCAAACCAAAGCCTCCGTTTTTTGCTTCCGATGTAGTGGAAAAGTCATCTTCAGATGAGACTATTTTTCAGGGGTATGAGATGCAGTAGTCCAAAACCCTAACCTGCCTGCAATGTAAACAAAATCTTGTCCCAGATATCGCTGAATCAAGCTGGCTGGGGATTTGAGAACAGATATTCAGGACAATGTCTTCATCTACTGGGCTGACCAGAGAAAGAATTGCACTCATTTCCTTCCAGATTAAAACTTTTCTGAAAATGATATTTCCATAATGCTTGAGTTCCAAGTAGCTTTATAAATGCACTTCCTATTCCTAATGAAGTAAAAAACTTTTTTTTTTTTTAAATTTATGAGGTATTTGGTAAGATACTATGATGGATGGTATATCTAGGAAAAAAACCTTCAATTAAAACATCCCAGGAATTTACTTTTGGTTAGGTACCTGTCCAAAACTAGAACAAAGAGATCTTATTGAGAAATATTTGATATTCCTGAAGTCTTACATTGAAGACATTGAAACTTCATTGTGCAGTGTCAAAAGAAACCTTCAAAAATGGGTGGAGTGCAACTGTGAATGTTGCCATTGAGTATTACATGCATTTTAAATAAATAATTGGTTGCCAATACAGAAACTGACAAACAAAAATTCTCACGGTGGGGTAACAAACCCATTTTCTGGCATAAAGTCCTAGAAAATTAATTTTTCAAGTCCAGGAGACTATACTAGCTACTTGTAAAAGTCATCATTTGTTCTTTGAAATGTATATATGGCAAATGGAAAAGGAAATGTGGTATTTTAAAATTATAAGCCTCACTAGAGATGCTTAAGCAAGGTTCAACTTCTCTGCAACGGATACACATAACCTTCCTACCAGCCATAAGAAAACACCTGTTCATATGAAGCTTGCAGGCTCTGAAGTGAAGTTTTTGCCTAAGGTATTTTGAAACTATTAAGGGAAAAGAGAAAAGAAATAATTTAAGAGAAGTTTGAAAGTGAATTTGCAGCTTGGTTTGTGATTCCAGTAGATTTCTCCTTAACTGAACAGAATGTGTTTAGGAATTGCTGCTGTAACTTCACAAAATTTACTATACTTTCATTGGAAAAGCAATCAACTTCTCAGGTTGTAATTTAATTTTTCTGCAGATACGGTCTAATGTTTTCAGCTTGTGGGCATGAAGAGAACATATTTTAATGCAGCTATTCTTTTAAAGAAATGCATCTGTAACAGATATTTCATGAACATTTGCTAAAAGAAATCTATCTAATGGGAAAAAGATTGGGCTGGAAACCTCGGATAATTTTTTAGGAACTAGAGGTAAGCAGGGTGACTTAGCATGGGGCAAACCAAAGGCTGATGTGGAAGGTCTATGGAACAAAGAGTGCTGCAGATCATTATGTGCTTTTTCAAATGGAGTATCTTTTCTTTAGACCATTTTAGAAAATATCTTCTAGCATTTAACAGACAGAACCTGTAAAGTATGTGGATAACAAGTGAGACTTAAAATTTACTACAATTCTAAATTTAGTTCTATCCTTTTTAGAGAAATGGGAAAACATTCTATACTAGTCAATAGAGAACAATAACCTAGCTGTAAAATTGCAGGTTACTTAATTGTACGTTACTTAAAATATTTGAGGGTGGGTTTTTTGTTTCATTATTTATTAAATTCTTCAAGACTTTTTCATAAGGGGAGTGTTGGATGACAGAAGAGGTAGACAATAGACATCACAGTGTTGAATGAAGCTTGCAGACATCTTTAATGCTTTCCACCCAACTCCATTAATCTAAGAGATGTTAAGACACATTTAAAGACTGACTTCATCCTCTTTTATTTTCCTGGTAGTGACAAAAGAAAAATAGGCTCATGTCTTATGGAGGAAGGTTTTGTTGAACAGGTTCATAACTTATATGGAAGACATATGCCCAAGTTGCAAAAGTTAAGTTTCACAGCTCACTCTTAGAGGGTGATGGTCACCATGTTCCTCTTGGGGCTCACAGAAATCCCCTTTTTATGGTTTAGGTCAAAACTACAATCTCTTTTGGCAGCAGAGTACACCAGATATGCAAGTCCTGTACCTATCAAGGACCAAAAATTCCTTCTTGTAGGTTCCATAGCAGTTAGAATCTTTAACACATGGAAGATATAAAGGACATACTAGATGTGGTGCATCCAGTCTGCCCAGTCTCTGGGGGAGATTCTTACAGCAAGATAGGTTGCGCACTTAATGCACCTTAGTAACAAAGGAAGGAACCTCATCAACTTTCCTAATTTTAAAATTTTAAATTTACTATTAGAATTTTCAAGTGTGCATCATTAAGCTTCCAAGGATTTTAAACAGATGGCTTTCTTGTCTGAATGCTGAACTCCACTGAAATAATCTGGTTTAGCCCTGGATCCTTGGATGGGGTTGTATAGTTCCCATCAGACAGCTGATTACCTGTGAATAACACAGAGAGAAAGTGCAAAAAAGTAACGGAAACAGCTTTAAATACAGGGAAGGTCAGATCTGGCTGGATGAAAGTAGCCAAGAGTCCACATGTAACATTAGGGAAACGGCATTCCCCGACTCCTAATGGAGAGGAAATAACAGGAGAGAGGGAGTGACTCCAACACGTGTTACGGGACATGGTGGCAGAACCTGGAAGATTTAATGAACTTTGGCTGAGGAATATGTACCCACGGTAGAGCATTTGCTCTACATTATTCACTCCTATTGGGGGATCTTGGGCTTAACACTGCTATAATGGGTTCATTCCACCGAGCAGGCAGCTGGCATAGGGAGCAATGTGGCAAACACTGTACTAGTACATCCTTCCTCTGTGGGCAGAGGCTAGAGTCACCTTGGTGCCACCAGCCAGACAAGTTGCTGTCACCTGGGGAAATGATAAAACCTGGGGAGGCTGGTGTTGAAAGTGCCAGGGGGAAGCAGCAAGGAGCTGTAGCGTGACAGCCTGGCGGGGTTGATCCTCCCGCTTCCTTGGCTGAGCCCAGGCACTGCTGCTAGGCACGGCAGCACAGAGCTGCAGTGCAGCTGTAGCTGTTCACCCGAGGGCAGGCAGGACCCAAGTCAGAGCAGGTGAGGCAGCACATATAGGTATAGCTATAGCCTAAGGTACAACCCCAGCCAGGAGGCAGCTGGCACTTCTGGCTCCCTGCCTTGCAAACACTCCCTCATGCCCTTCGCTCCCTGGATCATTCTAGTAGATCATTTTCCCTGCTTCCTACCCTACCTGTTGCATGACAGAAACCTGAGTTTTTTCCTTGGCAAGCCTCTAGGTCTTCCCTATCTTGGCAGCCTGAGAGTGTGCCGATGCAAGCACTGAGCTTTCCTATGTGCCTCTCCATGCCATTTGCAGAATTTTCCATGGAAGGGACAAGTATTGATGCCAACATCTTCACATCTTTGGTCACAGCACTGGAATCTGGGGTAAATCCTGTATACGGAACCAGCAAAACAGTCCCTTTAATCTTCTACCCAAAAGACCTTTTATTCCCATGAGACACTTGCAGTTTTGCAGGTCATGACTGAAGGTGCATCGCAAGTATCCTGGAGAAGACTTAAATCAATGTTTCCAGACGTATCCTTTTGTGAAAGTTAACATCTTTTTGTGTAAGATGGTAGCACAGATTTTAGGTGCCTCTTTGCCACGCCACGTGCACATGAAACACCCTGCCCCCCCATCTCACTTTACATACATGATTCAGTCCCCTGAGCAGAATATGTGAAATCCATACTGTTCCTGGCTATATCATGTTGATATTATTCAATCCAAAATCAAAACAGAGAGAGCTGAGCAAGAAAGCAATCACATTTTCAGTCTCTCTGTAGATATGTCACAGAACTGTGATGTTGTGGCATCAGCTACTCAGCTGGAGATGGTGCTTCCTCTCAGCCTCAGCACCCTGACTGGTTCGTTAGTTCCAGTTCTGAAATTCTTACCTACTTCCAATCTGATAACATCCTATGTTTGGAGGGTCTCACAGTTCACTGAACCAGTTCAGCCCAGATCTAAAGCTAAATAAACATGAGGCTGTCTTGTCTCTTACGCAACTCTCATGCACAAAATTCCCTGTAAAAGCCTGCAGGATCTCTTTAAGTGCCCTCCATAGCAGCAGAAAACATAACCAAGTATTGAGGAAGCTCAAACAATAAACTTGCAAAACACACACACACACAAAACCCATATCAAACAATCATCAGGCATTTCCTGAAGAGTGCTGTCTACCTTGGCCACCCATGAGCTCTTTGCCTATTATTCAAGCCAGCTGGCCTAAAAAAGGGATCTGGCTTCTGCTTATATATATTAAATCTGCAGGAAGGGCCCATCAATCACAACAATGGGTTTTAAGTGTTTGCTGGGTGAGAGGAGAGTCCCATAAGCAGTCTTTGAAGTGTCTTTTGCTGAAGGTAAACATCTGAAGAACATAAATAGCTGCTCTTCTTTCCAATGAGTGACCTTGTCAAAGTGGGTAGAATGGAGAGACGGGGGAGGGGTGCCATCATGAAAAGGAAAAGCAATAAAGGATTCCTTATGACAGCAATTTGCACATTTACTGCTCTTTGATATGTTAACTAGATTTTGCAAAATGGAATTCTTTGTCTTTTAGAGGTCCTTGGGCAGTGATAGCTCACAGTCAGAACAATGTTTTGCAATAGGTCTAATGCATCCTCTAATTAATAAGGTAACTTGGGCAACCTCTGTAAATCAGTGACATTATCATTATAACAGGACACAAGTGAATAGTTGTTTATAAGGAAGGAAAAATGCTCATAACAGCAGTATCATTATTTACTGAGCTCATTGACTAAAGTGAATTGTATTGAATACAAGGGGATCAATAGGTTATGGGCCCTGTTCACTAAACTTTTACAAGCCATTTATGAACCTTTGATTCTAGAACATGGCACTTCTCCATTCAGAAAACTGGGAATGTAGTGCTGACAATTTTCAGTTTTCATACCCAGCACAGGCTGGGACTACGTGACAGAAGTTCTCTGGCTGCACTGAGAACAAATGGGCAGGTCAGTAATTTCTCCCAAAGGAACAATAAAATATTTTTGAAGAATAAAATATACAAGCACCAATGCATATGACCACTATGGGAAATCAAGTAGCTAATAAGCTAGCCTACAGAAAGAAAAAATAGTTATATTTTATTTAGAAATACATTGCAGTAGGCAATGCACGGCATGGCAACTCCACAGGCAGACAAAGCGTGTTGGACCCTCAGATGTGGGCAGCAAAATCAAAGTTCTTTCTTGGAAGTAAACTCACTTGTTATATTGCAAACTGCATCATGGTAACTGAGCATTTTCACTGGCTGGGATATAAGCAAAGGAAGCTTCATTTTGGCAGTAAATGAAGTGTTTCACATAGATTAAGCAGAACTATTTAGGGATGCTATATGTATTTATAAAGTACTGTAGTAACTACACAGTATAAAGCAGTAAGACTACTTCCCTCCTTCAGAATAAAGTGCTGCCCTTTGTTTTAGTGGGTATGCCTCCTAATGTTCTGTGGAAGGGCAGAGTAAGTTTTTTTCTGCACTTAATGGCAGTACAAGCCATAGACAAGATTAGGGCTCTTATGGGGTCATTTTTTGTACCACTCATCAACAGTCCTTGCCAAGATTAATCTTTCTTACTGAAACTCTTTTCAGCCAGCTCTTTTTCATACCTTGATCTCATACTAGCTTTATTTCTGTCACTTTAAACCCCTTTTCCTTCTTTTGTTGCTCTTGAGATATTTATCCCACCTTCTTTAGCTCACATGGATCAACACCACAGAGTGAGGTCTGGGGTGAGAAGTTGGGAGAGAGAGATCACTGAGAGGATAGGAAGAAGTATTTCAGAACTTTATCCCTACTGTAAGCCTGCACCAGTCCGCTCCTCGATTTGACTGGGAGCTGGACCTGGCCCATATTTTATTACCTCTGCCTATACAATCCCACATATCACAAAGCTTGTAGCAGGGGAAGGAGGGAAAAAACTCAGACAAAAGCAACACACTCTTACCTTGTCTAGTGCTGGAAGCAGTTTACCCCTGCAGCAGGTCCTGGCAGGGGCACAGCCCCACCTCAGGGCTTAGGACCAATCCAGATGCTAGCCCACCAGGACTCCAACTTGGGACTGGTGGGTGAACTGGGCAGTGCTGAGGCTGAATAAGGCCAGGTGACAGTAAAGACCTACCTCTTCCTTCATTGCTCCTACATGGGCTGCTGGTGCTTGAGTAATGAGCTGTCCCTGTTCTGATGAGAAGAGACTTCAGATGTGGGTGCTATTAGAAGGAGGGGAAATGTTTTCACCTGCCAAGAGCTGGGAATATAAATGACAACCAGAGCATTCACAAATATCTACCCCCACTGAAAAACTGTAGCTGGTCCTTAGCATCCTATTTAGCTATATTGGTCACAGGTCAGAGACAGCCAAACTTTATAGCTTTCTTAATGCCTCCTCTCTGTTTCTTAATGATTTAGTCTTGAATTCTTTTTTGAAATCTGACTGGAGCTTTTTCCTTTCCATGTTCTGAATGTGCACCTCATAGGACATGGGCTGGTGTCACCCTCTAGAGAATTGTCTATTATCTTTTTCTTAGTATTACTTCTTTCTATGATCTTCTCCCTGTGAAAATTGCTGTGTGGGTGTATTTTTTTCTTTCTTTACCCTAGCTCTTCTTTTACTAAGTGTTTTTGCTAGCAAAGACACTAAGAAATATATTCCTCATTCTGGGAGAAAGTTTAATTTGTCACTAAAATAGAGACGGTACAGAAGCCAGCAGCCCAGTATCTGTGGCTGGCTGAGTAAAGATGATGGTTCTGAGTACCCTTTCCCATGAGGTTTCATCTGCTTCTGAATGTTGTGCCTCTGGCCTAATCCATACCATTAAAGGCAAAAACACGTAAAACTCCTCATTGTCCATGACCAAACAATATAATCATCAGGTCACTGTCTGCTTTCTGGTTAGAGAGGTATAATTCCACTGAAGTCAGATTTACACCAGTATCAGTGAGAGCAAAATTAGGTTTCCCCTATAGTTGTTGTTAACCTTTATCAGCATCACCCAGTAGTACTGAGATGGTAGCGTTAGCAAATACAACACAAGGCTGATCTTCAATAGCCATTCTCTCATTTACTCTTTGCTGATTTATCACTTCACAATTGACACAATAGATTTTCCCATTAGTTTATTATTATTATTTATTATTGGCATTAGTGTTATCCTGAAAGAAAATGAAAATAGAGAGCTGACCTCATCTCAGCACAGCATATTATTTTCAGGAGTTTGGAAACACTGTGCAGAATGGACAGTTTCCATTTCACCAATGCTCAGTCACTGGCATTTGTCTTTTGTATCCCAGAGCAATTGCATAACTCTAATATTGACCTTAACCAGAGCCCTTTGTTTCTCACCCTAACAGCCAAAAGCATTAAAAATGCGTGTTTACTTAATTTGTCCTGGCATGCAGTGTAATTACAAGCAGTTTGTTTTCTCTGTTGTAAAATATGGGCTAGAGAAGGAATAAAGTAATGTAGAAAATTAACATTGTGATGTACTGTATAGTGGAATAACACTAAAAACACTTAGCTGTGTTAGTACCGGAGGTGCTATTTGTGTTGTGTGCAAGAGCAATAAAGAATTAAATGCCTCTTTCTAAACTATATTTGCATGATTTTCAACTGCAGTAAAATTAATCTGTGCTGCCTAAAAGTACGAAGGAAAAAAAAAAAATCAAAGTGCAAATAGAACCAAGCAGCACTCATGCAGCTTTTAAAGTTGTACTTTTCTGTTTTGTGAATTCCAGCATGCTGTCTGTGATTCTTACAGAACTGGACCTGGCAAATACATTTAAAGATTCCTATGCTATGCCTAGCACTCACCAAATCTGTGCCTTTGGTGTGGTTATGGCCATGTTGACAGGACCTTCCTGATGCAACAGCAGGTCCGGACACGGCGGAGGCTAGTGTGGCAAGGCAAGGAGGTGTATTTTCCTCCTTTGTGTCTCCAGCGTAAATATTGCATCCAAATCCTGCATTGCTCCACATCTCTGCTAATTCCCTCTATCAAAGATTCACTTTGTCCCTCTCCCTCCTTTATAAATCTCCCCTTTCCTTTGCAAAGTACTAAGTGCTGTCTTAATTACAAAAGTGCAAATATCAGTTAAAGCCATTAAAGTTAGGAGAGTATTACCTGTTTGTTTCAAAATAGCCAAGAGCAAAAACCTCCTTCTTTCTCATTTTTTTCTATTTTTTTATCTGCCTTCCCATTCATACTTTCTGTGCAAGAGTTTAGATAATGAAACAATATGAGTTCCATCTCCCACCATTTGTGCAGATCGGAAACATCAAAAAATTAAAATAGCAGGGGAAAAAAGCATACCAAATCACTCCGTTGTGACTCTAAGAGGACTTTTTCCTCCCTTTTTTCCTCAATAAAGGTATTCCCCCAGTGAAATTTTTTTAAAAAATAGACCTCTGGGTGAAAGCAAACATTTCAGCCCTTTGTTGTTAATTCAAATTTTTTTTTTCCTTTTTTTTTCTTTGTGGAGAACTGCCCCATAAAATGAAATACACTGCTTTCCTAGTGCGAGACAGCCAGTCTTTGTAGAAAGGGATGCTCAGTCTCCTTGTTCTGGCCTCTGTGCAAAAGAGTTTATCCACTTTGTCATCTGACTAATTTATATTTTTTAATAACAAGTTGGGATGAACCTGGAAGACACGGGAGCTTTTAACAGCAGTTGAGGAAGAAAACCAGCTTTAGCCTACTGCAGACTGGAGCTAGAAGAGTCATTAGATTAACCTCTCTTGACAGGTCAGGCTCAGCAAATATTCTTAAAAATAACTCTTCAAGTAATTTATGACCTTTGGGGAGCATAATCAATAGTGTTAAGAGGAGAGGCAGCCAGACAGCACTTCCTGGTAGGAGAAAGTTTCTTGTCTTTGTAATGTTTGCATTCTGTCTGCTTGTATGCAGTAAGACTGACTTGCCAGTGATATCATACCCCTTTTACTCCATCAGTTTTGGAGACATACATTTTTATTGTCAATTTACCGTCTCCTCTGCTATTTCATACAGTATCTAATTCCAACAAAAGCCTATGCACAAATGTGATTACAAAGTAAGGGGAAAATGCACAGTTCATTTTCTTCCACATTCCCTCTAACCTCTCTGGATCATTTGAGGGAAAATGGTCCTCTGCCCCAGGATGTTGTAATGCAAAGTCTTAAACATATACTTCATTTTAATGTACGATGAGCTACTCATAGTGCTTAATTAAGCACATTTTTACACCCCCCTAACATCATTGCATCAAGGAATTTTATGCTGTCTCTGGTGTTTGGTTTTTTGTTTTTTTTTTTTTTTTTTTTGTTTGTTTGTTTTTAAGATTGGATAAACTATGTAAGCTTTGGACATGCAAATGACAATAATATTTCTGTATTTGTTAATCATTTGAATGCATTTTATCACTGGGGAGAGATTTCCTCTAGCTTTTTAGATGATAAAGAGCATTGCCCTGGCTATTCAAACATAGAACCATTCCTTCAGGGTTCAGTATTGAAGTCCCATTTTCTGAAATTGGAGACCCTCAGGAGGATACATTGATTTCAGTGGGGCCTCACATTCGCTGCCTACATGCACATGCCCCAGCCCCATGGACCTGCCCGAGGCAGGGCTACTGCCCATCTTCCTCTGCAAGGACTCCTAGGGACAGAGGGAAGGGTACAGTGTGTCACATTGTTATGTGATACTGCACTCATTTTGACACCACTCAGAGAATTACTGGATGTTGGTTTTTCCAGTGTCCTTGGAATGGGAGAACAGTTTGGAAACTCAAAAGAATAAAAATAATTTAGAAAGAAAATCATTCACATTCCTGGTCTCTGGCAGAAGCTTTAATATGCGCTACTTCAGGTCAGCTTTGAGCATCTAATAGCTGAGAGAAGGTACCAGCTTTTCCCAAGCTATGGTGAAACTGAAAATTACTTTCCCCCCACCCCTGCCTTCCACCTACATTGTCAAGCTGGAGGGGAAACCTGGACAGTATCAGAAGTAACTACAGACCTCTGGAGGGCAGTAGTCAAGGGCTTGGGGACCCAGCTGATTTTCTTCTCAGTCCTGCTGGTGAGGGTAAAGTGTGTGATGCTATGGGGAGAAGAGGGGCCCAAAAAAGCTGGTTAATATTCAGAGATCATCTCTATGATGATCAAGAGCAGTCCATCTCGATGAGTAGGAAGTTAGACAAAAATGCCAGGAGGCTTGTCTGGAGGAACAAGGAGCTCCTGGCCATACTGAAACACAAAGAGGAAGGATGCAGAGGGTAGAAGTAAGATGGGTAACCTAGGAGGAATGCAGAGACACTGACCGAGCATCCAAAGATGAGGTTGGGAAAGCTATGGCCCAAATGGAATTGGGATGTCAAAGACAACAAGGACAACAAGGAGGGATTCTGTAAATACATAGGTGACAAAAGGAAGGCTAGGGATAATGTGGGCTTGTTGCTCAAGATGGGGGACCTGATTACACAGGACATGGGAAAAACCTGAGGTACTGGATGTCACCTTTGCCTCAGTCTTTACTAGCATGACTGGCCTTCAGGAATCCCAGGTCCCAGGGAGCAAGGGGAAGGGCTGGAGCGAGGAAGGTGTATCCTTGGTGGAAGAGGATCAGGTCAGGGAACATTTAAACAAACCACATCCATACGTAAGTCTGTGGGTCCTGATGGGATGCACCCACGAGTGCCGAGGGAGCTGGCAGATGCCATTGTGAGGCCACTTTTGATAATCTTTGATTGCTCATGGTGGCTGGGAGAGGTGACTGAAGAGTGCAGGAACGCAAATATCGCTCCTATTTTCAAGAAGGGCAAGGGGAACCCTGGTAACTACAGGCCTGTCAGCCTCACCGTGATCCCTGGGAAGGTGATGGAGCAGCTCATCCTGGGAATGATTTCCCGGCACATTAAGGACAAGAAAATAATCAGAAGCAGTCAGCATGGTTTCAGCAGCGGGAAGTCATGCTTGACCAACTTGATAAAATTCTACAGTGAAATGACTGGCCTGGTAGATGAGAGGAGAGCAGCAGACAATGCCTATCTTCACTTCTGTAAGGTCTTTGACTGTCTCCCATAAGATCCTCACAGAGAACGTGTTGATGCAGGGGCTGGATGAGCAGACAGTGAGGTGGATTGGAAACTGGCTGCATGGCTGTGCCCAGAATGTGATGGTCAGTGGCACAAAGTCTAGCTGGAGGCCAGTAGCTAGCCGTGTGCCCTAAAGGTCAACACTGGGTCTTGTCCTGGTTAACATCTTCATTAATGATCTGGATGATGGGGCAGAGTGTACCCTTGGCAAGGTTGCAGATAACAGAAAACTGGAAGGAGTGGTGGACAGAGGTGAGAGGGTCATGCTGCCATCCAGAGGGACCTCAACAGGCTGCAGAGACAGGCTGGCAGGAACCTCAGGAAGTTGAAAAAGAGCAGAGTCCTGCACCTGGGAGGAACAACCATGTGCAACCATGAATATATGCTGGGGCTCACCCAGCTGGAAAGTGGTTCAGCAGAAATGGAGCTGGTGGTCCTGGTGGGCACAAAGCTGGCCATGAGCCTTTGCCTCAAAGAAGGCTAATGGTATCCTGATCTGCATTAATGGGGAAACTGGGATTGTTTAGCCTAGAGACGAGAAGGCTTGGGGGGAATCTTATTAATGTATATAAATACCTGAAGGGAGGGTGTGAAAGGATGGAGCCAAGCTCTTTTCAGTGGTCCTCAGTGACAGGACCAGAGGCAACAGGCACAGACTGAAACACAGGAGTTTCCATCTGAACATTAGGAAAAAATTATTTACTGTGAGGATGACTGAGCAGTGATGCAGGTTCCCCGGACAGGTTGTGGAGTCTCCATTCTTGGAGGTACTCAAAAGCCATCTGGACACGACCATGGACAACTTGCTCTAGGTGTCCCCAGGTTCAGCCCTAAGGGGGTTGAACAGGGTGACCTCCAGAGGTCCCTTCCAACTTCAACCATTCTGTGATTCTGCAGGACTGTGAACATGCAGCTCTTGGAAGCTTATCATGAGTGGAAGGAGTAAACACAGGGCCATGCTCCAGATCTCCTTCTCCTATCCTTTGTGGCATAAAAGCTCTGGTACTTTCTATGGAATGCAGTTATTTTCCTCTATAAGCAGTGACGCTGGTAGCCTTACCCCAGCATTACCTGCTGACTTGGCTTTACCAGACTTCTGCCTGGGATTTTCTGGACAACTCTGTGCCTGTATGCTCTTTATAGTCAGACTGATGATCCTGAAAATCACCAGATCTATCCCACACACATTACCCAGGCAGTCACCACGTTCACGTTAAACCCACAGCACAGTTAGTGTGCTTGTGCCCGGAGGATGTCGCTGGGTTTGCAAGACCGAGGCTGTGGCTCAGTCAGAGGAATAGGTTTGTCTGGATGCCAGGAAATCCTGAAAAGATGCCACAGACCTATCAAATTTCCACTCATAAAATTTCTGAGGTGGAAAACTCCCAGGTTTTGAGAAACCATTTGTCTTTAATCGGTGATTTTTTTTTTTAAAGTTGAACATAAACGATATGGCAGTATTTTCAACATGTTGCCACTGCTTTATGATGAAACATGGAATCCTGTAAATAATGTAATGACTAAAAAGTATCAACAAAACACAGTTAATAAATACATAACTTTAAATTATGATCTCTGAGCTCTCCAAGAACTTGTTTCCCTATTTATCACCATTATACAGTACATTAACGGTCAGCAAGGCTGAAAATTGATACCCCAAAAACCTGCAGCACACAACACAGCTTAAGATGCCCAGAAATACATATGTTTCAAGACTGAAATGGAATATTAGAATAAACTACTTTGGCTGTCTGAATAATAATGAATAAAACACCTCACCCAGTAATTCCTGTAATTCCACTAATGAAGAGCAGTTAATCCATGACTGAAACTTCTCTACCTTGAGTAGATTACAAAATTGATTTGCTCACTTTGAAGAAACAATGAGAAAACAAATAAATTAAAAACTATTTTCAAAAGCTAGTTTTGCTTCCTACATTATGGCAAATTTTTGTAAAATTTTTTACCCTCAGATTAGTTTTCATTTTGTAGTTGCATTTAATGGAGTAAACCCAAATAATTTAGCTAATAATTTAACTTTTCATCTGTGGTCCATGTTACTTCTGGGAGGTCTTAAAAACTCAGCTTACACCAAGGATGCAACAGTTTTGGTTGGTTACTACTGCAGTGTATATGAGCTGGAGGAACCCACAGGCAACTAGAAGTAAACAAACCAGCACAGAAACGCTGTCTTGCTCCTTACATAATGACGTAGGGTGCAAGTAAATATTATTATCCCTTGGGAGGGATCATAGAAGGCAGCTGTGACTCCAGTGTTAGACATATCATCATCCTAAATATATGGCAACAACAACAACAAAATAATCAGTGGCACCTACTGTCTTCTGTAGCCCCAGTAGCAACATTCTCTCCCTCGTTTTAATAAACTACAGGTCCAACATTTCAGTTGTATTCCAGTCCAAAGTAATTCCATGTGTGCAATTCCTGTTTTCTTTCATATTTGCAATACCAAATCCTAAAAACATTGACTCAACAGGGGTGAAGTGAATATCATTACAGTTTGTTTTGCAGACATAGTTTTTCCCCTATTTTTGACACAAGATCCATCAGAGCTTTAGGCCTTCTTTGAATAAATTATCGTCTTTTACAGTCCATAGTCTACACCAGGTTATCATCTTTGTCTGACCGTATCATGTATTCATGGCATTGCACAACATTTGTCAGCTACAACACCGAGCAGTGTAGTAAAGGACGTCTTCTTTCTTTCAAGTAAAGCTGATTTCTAAGGGCAGCAAGTAACAGCTGTGGTTTGTAAAGCTGAGAAAACAGGAATGTATTCCACCTCTCTGTCTCTTACCAACACCCTTACTCTTCCACATCTTCATGCATATGTAGGTGGATCTATGCAATTGCAAGTTCTTTCCCTGTGCTTGTAATTTCTCATGTTGAAATAGCAGCAGACCTTAGAAAATCAGAATACAATTAATCTGATACATTTTTAACACCCACTTTGGCATCTCCAGCTACCAGAGCATTAACTTCTGAGGAAAAATCCTGCATGACCGCCTCCACCAAGGAGATTGGCTCCTGCTCTCATTCTGCACCATATTTCTAGTGTTCACGGGCAGTACTTTTCAATGCACATTTTCAAATAGATAATTGTGTTGATGCCATGCAAGTGTACACTTCTAAAATTCAGCACTGTCAAGTGGCTGCTCTTGAAATCAAACTTTTAAGCCAAACTGCATCTTTTCCCCTTCACGTGTTTTTGCCCAAATGGTGACCAAGCTTGTCTGCGAGACATGGCACGTCTCATGTCTCTCCACTGGCTGATTGACAGGAATGTTCCATGCCATCCCTGCAGACGAGCTGTTTCAGTAGTTGCTGGTGTTTTCTGTCAGGCCCAAATAAATTCAAACCAGACAGATCAGAAGTTTCTGGACCGCAGTGGTTGTGTTTACAAGAGGAGATAGCACTGCCTGATGAAAACCTGCACAGCTGGAGGTAAATGACCGCAGGTGGGCAGTGTGTGATGTTAGCCTAGAAGACGTAAATCTGAGCAATGCAATTAACTTGGGACAGCTTTTTCCCCCCATTTTTTTTTCTATCTAGATTCTTGCTTTAGATGGAATATGACATTTTGAAAAGAGGCACCAGTTAGTGATACTTTTAACTCTTTTTTTCCTGGATAATTTTCCCTTCCATATTCTTCCATTCACGGGGAAATCCTTTCAGCCTGTATTGAAATCAAACAGTTATTTGCACAAAGATTGACAATATTGAAACCATTTGATTTCAATGTCTTAATTTGAAAATAACCTGGAGGCACTTAATAGACTTACTTTTCTTGTAAACATTTGATTCACAGCTGCTAAAAAAGGTTGCATCGCATATGAAACTTGGGGCATCTGCTTTGTCATGTCAGAATGACAATTGAGTAGGATGCCAGGATGACATGGAATAACATGAAACAATCCATCCAGCTGCATGGGAATTGTTTAAGTGTTTCTCTTGTGTGCATAACAGTACCCATTGGAAGGAGAAAAATCTGTGCAGACCATGAAACAGATGTTACCTAATTCCCCTTCTCCTATGAATGCCCATAGGTGCAAAAAGCCTGTGGCTCTTCAGATTCTATAAGCACTTGTATGGCAGCATTTTCAAAAGGAGAAAAAGCTCTGCAATGACCAGCTGGAGTTTGCATTGTTCTCTTCTGAGAGCAAGTGGAAAATAGGGGCAGAGTTTATAGCTTTTCCTTTCTGCTTACAAATATATCTATGTTCTTTTACAATGCTCCCTTTGTAGGGACAGTAGTCTTTTCCGTTTTTTGCCCATAAAAAAAAATAAAAATCTTTTCATTCCATAAATCAGTCTTGAAACATTTTCAGGTGCTACATCAATATATGGATAGTTTTTGTGCATGAGACCTTTATTAACTAAGGCTGAAGAAACAGGGCAAACAGTAAGCTGGAAATGCCTGGATTCCCTGAGAAGAATGGCTTCAGAGCTTTGAAGACTGATTGGAGCACCTGAGACAGCTTGAATTTGCTTCATGTCATTTGAGTAGATACCAAATGCTGTATATAAACATGCTTTTCCAACATAACCCAGTTCTTGCAAGGTGGAAGAGACCATTCATGACATAGGCGTATAAATCCAGTCATTAACTAGTGAGAATTGCGTGTGCAAGTTGAAAGAACAGGATGGGAAATGTGTCAGTTAATGCCTGATGGCAAATTAATGTCATGCTTGCATAGCATGAGCATTAAGCACCTTATGACAACTATGTTGGGACAAAGATTTGTCTTGGTCACTGCAGGTAAATTTTACCTTAACTGAGCAGTCCTGTGACAGGTGTACTGTCTGGTTGGTTGCCACTTTACACTCAGGATGTAGCTGGTTTTCAGAGAGCCTTTGTTGGGTGCCTAATGAAGATCTTTGGTACATTTTACATGTAAAAGTGCTGGGCACAAGGTTAAGTATCTCTTTTTTGTTTGCTCTATCATTTTACTAAAACTGTTTACAGGGGAATGGATACGCAAAAGCACATATAGTGTACACATAGGACTGTAAAATGGGCTTGCAGTTGTGCTCTTAGCACCTGTTTTTCAAAGTACTCAGATCAATCACTTGACAACTTAGAGACAAGACAGTCCCTTTGAAGCAAAAAAAAAAACCCATAAAAAAACCCCTCAAACCTTTCAAGTCATCCACAGCATGGAGGTACCCTGCAGACTAGTATTCAGGTGCTTAGGAGTATTAGGCATGTGAAGGGATTCAACCCTCAGCCACCTGATGAGGCACCGAAGAGGTGTCATCTAAACTTTAAGGGTGGGAAATGGAGACAACTGTGGTCTTAAATGACTTGCTTGGGGCTGCATTAGAACTGTGGCAGGACAAGGTGCTGAGCACGGTTTTCTCACAGCTGTCCTGTCTCAAGGACTGCTCTTCCACTTCTTGTCTTGATGATGGTTTTTGTTAGCTTTGCATGCCTAAATTAATGAGGAAAAAGCTGGGAGGCATCAGGAACTCCCTGGTTTGCTTCTTCAGAAAACATGGAACAGGCATAGTGAGCTGCTGTTCTTTTCATACAGATTCCAAGGTTTCTGTGCTGTTTGACAGCAGCTGATGGACGCAACACACGGTGCTGGTCTTAACTCCGGTTTAAATCAGGAAAAGAGAAAGGTTTTTTCCTTATATCTTCCATCCAGAATTATAGCATGGTCCAGTTGTAATGTGCTGATTTTTCCCGGAAGTATATTCTGGTGTTTACTCACAGGTACTTTTTTCTCTCTTTGTCTAGCACACATGCAGATGGCACAGACTGATACATTTGTGCTGACCATCGACTGGCAAACCACTATTTCTGGTATGTTTGAAAACCATCTTTTTATGTAGCTCTTCCTCCGTTTGCTCAGTTCATTCCAAACAATCAGCTCTTCCAAAGCTGCCTGATCAGACAGATTCCTTTGTTACACATATATAGTTCTCATTACCGTGTCTGGGTTTATATTACAAGTCCTGAAGTGAATGTCTCAGGATATTTTCTTTGTAACAAAGTAAATTATAATTGTATGTGACTTATCACAAGAGTGAGTTAGAGGGTTACAGGTAAGAATTAAGGTATACTTCCAGAGTTCAACAAGAAAGCTAGCATAACTCCTGCCTCAGTTACATCTGCCATTAATCTGAAATGATAGGCCAGAAAAAAACCCAAAAGAATGAACAAACCTGGAAGAGACCAGGTTCAGCCATTCTGTAATTCCTTCAACTTCAGTGGCATGTTCTACCATTACCCACAGACTAAAGATACTGGCAAAAATCCTTCTAAATTAGGATGCATACTTGTTAAACCCTGACTCTGAATACTGTGTGCACATCAAAAGCTTTCTGAACACTGAGATCACTTATTTATTTTTCTTCTTTCTGTTAATGTGATGCACTTATTTCTTAAAATGACATAGACACAAGAATCAATGGGACCTTACAGAACCCCAGCAGGGCAAAATGCTTTGTATATGTTGAAGGATACTTTATTTTAACAAAAATATGAAAACATTTCTAATTGGAGCAATTTTACTTCATAGTCTATTAATAAAAATATTATAGACTCTCTTGTGTCTTTTATAGTGTCTTGTTAGATGTCCCAGGATTGATTTTTTTAATAGTCAATGCTTAATAGATTGCTTCTCTATTGAACTAATTTTTCCTTCTATTGCTGAACTGTAATAATTGCTCATTTAGGAAAAAAATCCATCATTTTGCCGTAAACTATTTTGGATTCACCGTATTCAACAAGCACCATGGATTTAAAATGAGGATTACAGGCTACCCAGGGAAGTGGTTGAGTCACTGTCCCCGGAGGTATTTAAAAGATGTATAGATGTGGCACTTAGAGACACGGTTTGGTGGTGGCCTTGGCAGTGTTAGGGTTACTGTCAGACTCAATCATCTTGAGGGTCTTTTCCAACCTAAATGATTCTATCATTCTACGATTACTGAAACTGATGGTATTATTGGACTGTAAATGTTAATATTAACACTGTGCAGAGATTTCCAGCCCAAAGTGATGTGCTAGAAATATGAAAATAAGTTTTCTGTAGAAGTACTACAGAACATCTATAGTAAAAGTGAAGTTTTTAGTTATCTGTAAAGTTGCAGAGGACATGAAGTGGTGAATATACCATTATTTTATAATGATCACCCCTCATTTTGTAGAAATGGGAGTAGGTAAGGGCATGATCCAAAAAATTTACAACTCCACAAATGTCATCAGTGTGTTGTAGGAATGCTGCTACATTTATACCTCAGCCTTTTGTTCAGTAAAACACAAAATAATGTCAAAATGTCTTTATTGATCTCTGCCACTGAAATGCAGTTCTTTCTAGGTTTAACTGGAAAAAGTAGCTGCTAAGTGCTGCACAAATATAGGGTGGATAAAAATATTATGATATCAATTTATAGAGAATTTTGGTCAAATGTTATCTAAAATTTGGCCAAAACAGAATGGTGGGCTAAGATTTCTTCTGGCTTTTGGTGTTTGTGACGCATATGTCACAGTTAGCTGTGTATACATCCCTACAAGAGCTGGTATAATGCTATGCTGCTGAAAAGCAGGTGTTTTGTTTTGCTTTTTTAGGGTTCTTTTTGTTTGTTTATTTGATTGTTTTCTTCTTTTTTTAGCTGTACATGGCTTGGTTGGACTTTGTTTTTACATTTCAAGATATTTAGCATCTCTGGATGTGCACTATCTCTTCTGGATGCAGTAGTCACTTGTGAAAAGGCATAAAGCCCATGCAGATTTTGTCCAAAGAAAAATATTTCTTGAACTAACTGTATTTCAAGATGCTTCCTTCTCCAGGTGATTTGCCAGGGTTAATCCACAGAATCCATGTGCACTTGAGTTCTTGCTTGCCCCAGGATGTTTGAAATAGCAGAAGTCTGATCTTCTGGTTAGCTGGTTCTTGTAAAATGGTATCAACGCCCAAATTTACAGCACAGATAACCAAGAACAGTTGAGATGTATCTTAAATTATATGGAAAATACTGCAAGAGTAACCATAGCATAATGTTCTCAAATTGTGGGTTTGCTGAAGAGGGAATAGAAATACCTGCAAACCACTTTGGGAGTAAAATCTTCTGGCAAGGGCTCAGGTTTACATTTCAAGTTCACCTCAGAGAGACAACTTTCTCTTATTCATGCCATGGATGATAACTTCAGAATAGAGTTACAGGTTTTTTATGCTCCTGTAGCTTTTTTTCCTGGACTTCTTAGATTCCTGCAGCTGCAAGGGTGAGCTGGTGTCTCTCTGTGTGTGTATCTCAGAACTAACTCCTGGTGTAGCCAGAAAATCTGAGTATCAGCTGTTTTTCTGCTGTGCTGTAGCCATCAGCAGATATAAACAATGTTTAAGAGAGGTATAACTCATTTAATGGTTCAGATTGAACGTAAGCAGTGTGAATGTCATTATTGCAGGCCATGGAGAAGTGAAGTTTTATGCCATTTCTAGGAGATGGATCAGAATAGAACTAAACCAGCAGACAAATCCTATAGCAGTCTGTAGCAGCAAAGTGGTATGAAGAGGCATAGACAAGTAGAAGGCATTTCTATAATTACTTATCAAAATACAATCTTGCTACAGAACAGCAGGATTTTATGAGCTACCTCACATAGTTTGTGTTCACTTCTGACCATACATTTACAGACTTGAGGGATGTAAGTGGAGATGCACATCTGAAAGGGGTGTGTCAATTCAACATGAGAGGTCTGCAGCATGACCAAAAAACATAGACTGGTGCAAGAACAGCCACCTTTGAGCGTCTGAAAATATGACACATAATATGCATTACTGAAAATTTATTCAAAATATATTCTATCATTACTGAAGTTCGTGGAGAGACTGCTTGAGAAGGGAAAATGATATGAAATTAAAAATTTTAACTTAATGATTATGACTTCTAATTATACCATAAACCTAATACTTGATGTTTAAGGTTGTTTATGTTCTAATGGGGGGTGGGGGGGGTGGGGAAGGGGAAGCCGAGAACATTAAAGTATACTATATGAAAGGAAATATATAATTACATTTAGGAACTGGTATTTTTTTTCTTCAGGAAAAACTTTTCAAGCAGTTTCCCAAACTTTGTCAGGTAGCAAATGACTCCTAGCTCTCAAATGTCTTTTGTATTACTCTGCTCTCCTGATCAAACTTTTAACTGCTAACACAATAAAGGTAACCTCAGTGGCATAAAATTTCATGTAATTCTGAAGTGCAGCTGTGGATCACTTACTATGGCTTTGCAACCATAATTTTAAATTAAAAAGCTATTTTACATTTTCTACTGCATTCTTCAAGTTCTTTCAGTGAAACACCCCACTGTTCATTTGTAGATACCTTCATCCTCACTTTACAGAAATATTTACTACATATGAAGAATTCTGAAAATTCTGGTCTACAGAATTTCAGCAGTACTATGGGAAGATGTCTGTCCAACTACATCAGGAACAAGACTTTACTATATCTAGATGCAAAATCCAGCAACTTTCCAAGCACTAAATATGCAAACAGCATTCAGAATAATTAAACTTGCTGTTATTTTAATTACTGTTATATTACTGTATATCAATTATTCTACAGAAATAAAAAGTAAGCAAACAAACTGAAAATCACATTGAAAGGAAAATCACATGTCATGACCTCAGTCTCTCCCTGAGAAAAACTGATCCTTGACGGAAAAAGTGGGTGCATCAGAATTTTCTCCATTACAAAATATGTTGAACCAGGGGAAAAGTTACACTTGCAACCAAAAGCAGAGGGAGCATATAGCTGACATTTCAGCATCCCAAGCAAAATTTTCCCCTAAACATTTGAAACTAACTACCAGTAGTGAAAAGGGAGATGAAAATCCATGATCAGCAACATTAGAAAGCTGATATCAAAACAGCACTCTAGACTTCCTTGAAAAGACCCATAGATCCTAGAACATCTAAGGAAATAATCTTTGTAGAGTCCTTTGCATTGTTCCTTGGCTATATAGGTCCTTGAGGATCCTGCTTCACTGTGTGACTGAGCTGCAAACGGACATCAGCACACTGTTCTCTGTGCTAGGATCTTTTTTTGAGGAATTTTCAGTGACAAGAGTTAAAAACGAAATAATTGTTTTCTGTTCTTGATCAATGACTACAATACAAATGAAAGGGTAAATACTGTAAATTAAGAGCTATGTCAGTTGCTGAAGTATAAGAGATCAAATGAAAGAAGTAATATCAAATGTAACTCAGTAAGAAAAAACAAAATGCATCCTGTGAATGTAAACAGATATGATCGATCAATCATTTATGGTGCCGCTTGGTCTTCCTGAGGTTGTGGTTCTAGCAAGGTCAACAACTAGATCCAAGGGCCCTGATTATGAATCCTAGGTATCCCTTTTCATTGCAGGACATCCAATGTGGATTGTAAAACATCTTGTTCTACCCATGTGTTTGATTTAGAAATGGGTAGGTCTATATGGAAGGTGGTCCCCACCACGTTGTTTTTTTATGGGATTCTCCACTGGGCACTGAGATGAGAAAAATGCATCTAGATTTTACTCAGTTAGCATGCTACTGTTGGAAATCCTGTTTACATAATTTAATTTTGTAATCTTATTTTTATACCCCCTGCACACCTTAAAGTTTCTGCTTTGGATGAGAAGACAATATACACTTCCTTACTCAAGCAAAACTTGAACAGATTGTTTTCAGGTGGAGTTTTGCTGAAAAGAAGATGAATATATCTCAAATTGCAGCTTGAAGAATTGTAAAGAGCAGTGTGCTTTTTCAGCTTCGAATAACTTGTTACCAGCGTCTTTGAAATTGTCTGACTATCTGATAAGGTAGGCCTGTGGAAACCGGAGTGGAATATTTACATTTAATTTGGAAATAACTTCGTATTTTGATTCTATGTGGTTTACTTTATTTTTCTTTTTGGTAGGGAAAAACATTAATACAATCAAACTTTTAGAGACTGTATTTTGAATATGGAATTGAAAAGAAACTTGAACACACTAAATCAATGCACTAACCATGTAAGCTGCCTGCACTGTCTTAATAAAATGTGATGGTTGAGTAAAAATGTCCAAAGAGTAAAGGAAGGATAAAGCTTGGAAAATAAAAATTTCTCAGTTCTTTTTCAGCTTTAGTCCAAGTTTCAAATTAAGAATAAGCTTAATTTGAGAAACTGTAGCCTGTCGTTGCCACAGAGCAGTTGTCCTTCAATAAGAAATCAAAGGTCATTAAAAAAAACCTTAAATTGCCAGAAATAAAGAGAAGTTTTTCACAAAACGATGGATGTTTTTTCCTGAAAAAAAGCCACTTCCTGGTACTTTATTTAAGAATGACTTTCCGGCCACTAGAAAGAACCAGGGTAAAATGATTACAGTGTCACACCAGATGCCATGAGGCACTGCCCTAACCCCCCCAGCCCTGTGTGCGCTGCAGCGCGGAGGCGGTGCGGGCGGCGCGGGGCACCGTGCGGAGCGCCCGGCGGGGCCAGCCCAGCACCACGGACAGCTCCGGCCGGGCCGGGCGGGGCGGGGCCGCTTCCTCGGGACCTCCCGGCACCGCGCCCCCGGCACAGCGAGGGGTCACTGCCTCTCACCTCGCCACCGTGCAGCGCGAGTTTTCTGGTCAGTAGGGAACAAAAAGTGACTTCTGCCGTGTCAGGGTTTAATCTGTTTTTCAATAATTCATTACTCTCCGCTTTAAAAAACACACCGCTGCAAACAGCTTTCTGATACCTCAGTGTGTCCAATGTCAATCCTCAGTTCTTTGGCATCTGCCTATTCCTACACTGTGTCCTTCTTTTGATAACTATCGGGTGCTAGGTTCTCCCTCCTGTCCTGATAACCCTCCCGGCTGCTGTGCTCCCCACCTACCTGGCTGCTGTGCTCCCCACCTACCCAGCTGCTGTGCTCCCCACCTACCTGGCTGCTGTGCTCCCCACCTACCCAGATGCTGTGCTCCCCACCTACCCAGATGCTGTGCTCCCCACATATCCCAGCAATAGGCTCCACATACACATACAATGCTCACAGACATTCACACACTCAGCTCTCCTTTGATGGCCATAAATATAAACTAACCCTGGCTGATTCTCCCAAAACATATATTTGCTTCTTCCAGTCTCTCACTGTATTCCCGTCACCTCTTTGAAATATCCTATAAGTGATTATTTTAATTTTGTAGCTTGAAATACTGCTATTACTGGTACCACACATTCACTGCCCCGACGAGGTTGAGAACAAGCATCAAGCTGACTGACTTAATGGAAGCAGTGAAAAAACCCCAATGCATTTCAAAGTATGATGTTGCAAGAAATGAGGAAAACACTGTGTTGGATGTGGAAGGCCATTTCTAAACAGTTTCAGCTGTCCTAAAGTAGATTTTAAGAAACATCTGAACCTAGAATCAAACTGGTTAGTGAGCTTCATCTCAAGGTCTACTGCACGGTCTAATTGTGCCTTGAAGGCAGAATAACAGGTAGTGGGACAAGTGAGAGAGATAAACGGAGCTAAACTGTATTAAGAGAAGAAAAAGGAAATATTTTGCTCCACAGAATTGTTAAGACAGCTTGCTGAAACTCTGCAGAGGTTATCACCTTGTAACATCCAGCTTGCTCTTCAGGAAGGGCTGGATGGAGACTAAAACCCTACATGCTGGTGTAGGGGGTATATCCCTATATCCTCTAGTCTGACATATATTCATAAGAGAACCAGGATCTCCTCTGCAAGCTCATGTTAAAGCCTAGTCCTTAGGGCAGTTCCAGTTCTGAATTCTTCCACACTAAGGGAGACAAGGACTTAAGTATTCAAATTCAGCCAAATATTTGAGCACATACATAAAAGTAGAACATGTGCTGTGTGGGGTCAGGACCTACTCAGGATTGCACATTTTTATATTTACATATTGATGTAGTTTGAAGCAGTGTTCATCAGAAGAAGTGCAGATAGCACAGGATTTAACTGTGCCTTGTACCTGCATCCCACAGATGCTGGCAGGTGTGCTGCCCTGCTAGTAGTGGCAAACTAGGGCACGACAAACTCCAACAAGGGCCATGGTTTAGATCATGTTGAAATGATCTTTGAAGGTAAAAACAGTGAGCACAATAAACCTTTTCTTATAACAGATATATTCACCTTCATTTTGGAAATAAACTGTAAAATAAATAAGCTATTTTACATAGGACATATTGTGTGGCAGACTTAGTTGTTTTTCCATATAGGAAAGGTTTACTTTGCAATTTAAATTTTAATTTCTTCCCAGGGATTAAATTCAATTTGATTTACTGTGTGACCACATCAGCTCAGTATTTCTTTTGGGATATAAATAGCTGTTACTTCATACAGACATTTAAAAAAAGACAGTACAGATACTTTAGAGGTATATCAAAATGAAAGTTCACAAAGCAAGTAAATATAAAATAATAAAATCAAGTCTTTTTATGTCATGATTAATTATTCCTGACAAAAATTAATGACATTTTTCACCTTCTTCAACTGTCTACTGAGTTTCCCATCACAATCATGTGTATCATAAGCTGCAGTTGTTTTATGACTTATTTTTTAACCAACTTTAAAGTGAGAAGTGTTATAAATGCAAACATGTTGTCAGAGCTATACCGTGGCTGGAGGGAGGGTTGGTCCCTTCCTAGCTGAAGCACAGGAAGAACTTTATCAATTTAAGGAGGGGGAGGAAGGGTTAGGGAAAGTTTGGTTTTGTCCATATCAAATATAATTGGTGGTAAGAGACTGAAGTCAGGTCGGAGGAAGCTGCTACAGAAAATGGGGATGTTGCTCCAGGTTAACATTGTTTTAAACTTTCACTAATAGTTCACTGAGAAACTGAGCTCTGCCACCCTGCATGCCAGGTGGATTCTTCAAAGCACGCTGGAGACACAAACACAGGGGTGTGACATTCATTTTGTAAAGAGAGAAATAATTTGGACTGAAGGACAATTTTTCAATCTTAGGGACCTACGATTTTTCATTCGTTCAGGTAGGATGCTGGAAGTGGCCATGGATTTTAGATCAGTGATCTGTTCCTCCCACAGCGCACCTGTGTGTAGAGGCTGGGGTATAAGCAGTGGTCTGTAAAGCCAGGTGGGATGGCGGGGGGGCAGGCCCCTCCGAACACTGCCTGCGATCGGCAGAACGGCTCTCCTGAGGCCAGTCGCACAGCCAGCGAAGGCAGCAGTGCGTGCTGCACCGTCTGAAGGGAGCTGAAGAACAGTCATGTCTGGGAAAGGTCCCTTTGCAGATTGTTCTCCTGACTACAGCCCTGAGCACATGTAGTCACAAAGAGGGTTGCCAGAAGGGTTCATCTAAAGAAATGGCTGTTTCTGCTTCCAGACCATGGTCTGCTGGATCGTCCCTTAAAAACTGATGTCTGGTTATCTTCACAGGCTGCATTAAGTGTCAGCAGTGGTGGTCAGAAATCTTTAGAGGATATACCTATTTAACAATATGCATATACTGTGGGAGTGTGGCAGTTCACTTGTCATTTGTAGGGTGTCTTACAAAAATAATCATGACTTTCCTAAATCCCAATAATAAGAAGAAACTTGACTAAGTTTGCAGTAATGAATGTCAACAATATCAACTAGATTTTTAAATAAATCATTATTACGTAGCAGTGTTAGCTGTCAGAACTCCCAGTGATCTGATATTCTCCTTTGTGATAGAACTTTTTAACTGAAAATGCTGAGGTGGTGCATGGTTTCACAGCACAGCTGTGGGGAATCACTGACCTGTGCTGCAATGACAAGTACAGCTATTCCTGTCTCCAGACTCTGGGGAAAGGTGGATGGACTTCCTCTTCTATTACTTTCATGAAAAAAAAACTACCTTCCAGATTCTTTCTCCCCATTTGTATGTGTTATAAAAAAATCTTGCAAAATTGCATCTCCTAATGACATTGTAAGCAAAGATGAAATGCAGAATTTTAAGTCCTAAAGTAAGGGCTCACTATCAAAAAGGCAAAACCAAACCTCAAACTCTGAGCTGTGTAGAAATCAAACATTGACAGCAGAAGCTCTTTTCAGTCTTTTTTTTTTTTTTTTTTTTTTTTTACCAGCCTGTGTAAGTGGCAGTGATATTGAGGTATTCTCAGTAACATTTTTACCAAACGTTTTCATAGGCTTGACCTATTACAAACACTGAAATCAAAGGGATCCTTTGCTGCCTATTGAAATGGATATCTTATCGGGCTTTCTACATGGAAAATGTGAAAGTTTAGCCTTTATGCCTTTTCCCCCTTTTTTTGATATTCACTGAAAGCAATACTGTTTTTTTCTATGCTTGTAATTGTTTGTACTTTTCTAGATTGAATTTTAACTTTCCAGAAAGCACTATGTTAAATTAAACATCTATAGTAAAGTGGGCAAAGAAAATGAGGTAGGAAAAATGATCTGTACATAAAAAGAAAGAAAAACTAACTGATGTGTTCGCTTAATTGCATGCCTGCTTTGCTGAGACCTGTGTTACAATCATTAAAGTTGGTAAGGCTGTGCTGGAGCCCTGAGCAAGCAGAGCGCAAAGCAGAGTGTGAGGGTCTCAGGGAATGCTGTTACCATGTGGTGGTGGGGTTACAGGCTTTGCTGATGGTGGTGGCGTGTGCAAGTAACAGGACTGGGAATGAAAATGTTCCCTTTCATAGCTGCAGTGTTTCATGGTTCCTGTTTGGATTATCTGTCTCTGTTTCGTCTGTGAAATTGTTGAGACTAATAAATAAAGAACACCGATTTTTTTTGGCTTCAGAACCAGCATATTGGATTGTTTGTAGATACCTTGTATGCAGTTATATATAGAATCTATCAAGAACTAAGCGCTCACTTCATAGATAAAGTAAGCAGATTCTGTCCAAATATCCGCTGTCTGCCAGGTCAGGAGAATTCTCCCTTTCAACAAATTTGATCAAGTCCAACAAGCTGTGAACAACCTTCACATGGGTTTTGCAGTTGATAAAAAGAAATTTGTACATGTGGCACGGAGTGAGGTGAAGGTATTTCTAGTAGCCTACCTGGTGGCAAGGCACTGACATGATGGCTTCAGGGAAGAATGCTGTTTCTCTCAGACATTTGTTGTCCTCTCTTCAAAACGTGTAAGAAAACAGCAACAAAAGTGAAGAAATAATCAACAACATCAGCTGGGATAGCTGGATCCCAAAACTGCTGCCCTTATGTTGACGAGACGGTAAATGTAAATTTATTGTTGGCATTTAATTGTTATTTTAGCCCAGCCGAGAGAGCTGACGGGGGGGTGGGGGGTGGGGGTGGGTCGGGGGGCGCTGCATCCCCTGCAGAGCATCCAGTAAGAGTGGGAATGTTTGGTAGTAGTCAAAGAGTCGGTAGCAGCTACCAGTTATGGTGGTCTAAGACAGACCCAGACACAAGATAATAGAGTCGTCTTCTTAATGCGGTCTCTGAAGTTGAGTTCTCATGTCTGCGTTACCCAAACACTGCACTGAGCCTTTTGGAAACTTTACATCCAGAAAGTCCTGTTGGCATGGTTTTGGTAAAGCCAAATAGGTTTGAGTCTTTTTCACGGAAGTGAAAAATGGCATGCTGAAGGCAATTTTTTGTTTGGATTTGAGATCAAAACAGGATCCTCAGTGCAGCTGTGCCATGATGCCCACCTTCTAGCTGCAGGCAGGCACCGTGCTGCCCCCTCGGCCCCCGGGACCGCGGTGCTGGGCTGTGCCGGCTCAGCAGCTCCTTGCTGGAAGGCCACTGCCTACAAACAGGACCTGGACACGCTGCCTTCACACTCTGGCAGTGCCTAGGGCCTGAGACAGGTCACTAGGGACTGCTGTGGACAGGTAGGTATAAGTCAGAACAGCCCTAAGGCTGAGCCCTGGTGATAATATCAGGGTGCTTAATGGTATTATGGAGTCACAGTGGTTCTCCTTACCTTCAGATTCTGTGCCCATATGGTGCTGTGGTTTGGATTTATGACTAAAAGAGCATTTTGGCAGTTGCTGAAGATTTCCTGAATAGTGTTGAAGTTTTCTATTATTTTTTTCCCCCCTCCTCTCTTTTTCCCCATGCTGCCTCCCACAGTGAGTAGGCTGGGAATGGGCAAGAGGTTGGGAGGGGACACAACCGAGACAGATGACCCAAACGGTTCAAAGGGATATGCCAGACCATACAGTGTCATGTTTGGCAATAAAAACTGGGTGAAAGCAGGAGGAAGAGGGGATATTTGAAGTCATGTCTTGATGAAGCCCTGCTTCCCAGGAAGTGGCTACACACCTGCCTGACAGTGAGAAGCAGTGAATGAACTCCTTATTTTGCTTGGCTCATGTGTGCAGCTTTGCTTCATGTATTAAACTGTCTTTATCTCAACCCATGAGTTTTCTTGATTTTGCCTTTTGGATTCTCTCCCACACCCCACCAGGGGCAGGGAGTGAGCAAGCAGCTGGGTGGGGGCTTGGCTGATGGCTGGAATCAAACCAACACAAGACCTTAGATCAACTGAATTTCTGAAGACAGCCTGAAGTTTTGGATGAAAATAAACAAAAAAAACCCCACGAAGCCAAGCTATCTGAATTTGGCATGATCTCGTCTCTAGGTAATACAATATTGCACAGAATATGGTGGCTGGAGACAAGCTTGGCCCATTGTCAGAGAGCTGTAAAACTCACCAAACTCCCTGATTTTTGATCTTTGTATTTGAAGATTTCAAGTGAGACTTGAGGCACGCTCCTTTTGCTTATAATCTATCCATAAGATCTGACCAGAAATGAAATCAGTCAAGACTTCTGCCTTAAATACCTGCAGTGGCTGGTTCATGTGGCCTACATCACGTAACGAAAACAGAAGCATTTTTAAATAACGGGTTCTGCCAAGTTCATTCACTTACACATACCTCTCTGTTGGAACATTTTTTAACTGAATGGGAAGAATTGTGCCTTATTAACTCAGGCTTGATTTTGGGGAGCTGCTGGGAAGTACTACCACAGGAGGAGTTTGTCTACGAGGTCAACCTGGAGAAGAACATGAGCCATGGAGCCACATGAAAGGAGAATAGGGCTTTCTGTGGGCTGCTGAGCCTTAGAAGGGTTAGCCAGAAGACCTGAATAGTGTTATGTTTATCTCACCTCTGTGTCAACTTTTCATGCTACCAGTTAGGCATCTATTTCTGGTGCTCAGACCTATCTGTAGTGGAAAGAATGGCATAGCCGTAAATTAATTTCTGCCCTTCCCCTCTTGGATGACTAGTGAGCTAAGAGTTGAGAAACACAAAAGCAAAGATTTCTAATGGAGCAGCAAAGAGAACTCTTCAAACTCCTTTGAAAATTGCATCATAATTCCATGTATATACAGTCACTTTATAATAACATTTCATACAATCTGTAACTTTGGAAGCAAAGGAGATTTAGGCAAAGCCATTACCATTAAAACACAGATTCTTGCTTTTTTTTGGTAAAATCATCAAATACAAAAGCGGATCTATGTGTACAGTTTTGACACAAAGCAAGTGCATTCCAAATGTGTGCTTGCTCCAGTCCTATCTCAGCTGAGCTCTGTGGTGTGTATGGCCCTCCACCAGGATCTCTCACAACCCTGCACAATGTTTTATCTTTACAAAGAGATTATATTGTAATCGCAAAATATGCTTATAGACCATCTTGGCAAAACAAACATACCCCCTGGTGGTACGTAATATTGCCCAGCTTTAGGGGACTGTGATAAAGGAATATACATACTGCATATTTTCTTGCTGACCACATCATAACGTTTACCAAGTACATCTGGCTTCTGTCAACCCTTGGAAAACAGCAGCCTAGAAGGTTGCCTGTGATTGCAACAGGGGCCGTGAAAACCAACTTGGGGGAAAGTTAAGAGAAAAACAGCAGGCCAGTTTCCACGTTTTCAGCATGAGGCTGCTACCTTGCAGCCACACCGGTGATTCATTAGTTCTGCTAATGCTTTCAAGACTACAAGGGCAAGCAAGAGCCCCCAGTGCGCTGGGGCTGCCATCAGCATGACTTGGGCAGCAGCGGCACTTACCCACCTGCCTACCTTCTCTTCCAGAAGTTCTCAATGTCTGAAAGGCTAGCAGAGAAAAATGTCTGGGATTAACAGAAATCGGTGAGCAACACCTAACTTCTCATCATCCCAGCGATTTCTGTTCAGATTGGAAACAAACTGGCTTCTTGTTGGCAAAGTTTAAAGAAAGCAGGCAAGTAGTTATAAGCTGAAGAGGAAAATCAGTGGGTGATGTTTCAGTGAGCAGCTCCCCGGAGCTCTGCCCTTCACTGACACCTGTAATTATCAAGGTATATTTTGCTACTGGAATGTCAGGTGTCACTGGCAGAACCTGAACCCATGAATAGACTGAAGAGCTCTCCATGCATTTTGATTCCTTTCACCTGGTCTACTCTGCTGTGTTATTATTTCATGGATTCTTTTCTTCTTCAGTACTTAGAAAAACACATGGAGCAAGTTAAACCCTGTGTAGCTCTGTAAAAGTCTATCATTTAATGCTTGATTTGAAGTTGTACGAGAGGTATTTGAAGAGTATGAACACTTTCAGAGAATACTTGTTTAATTTACCTTATCCTGGTTAACGCAAAAGCATATAGGAAATACCCAGAGTTTCAGTATCACACTGGGTGACACAAGGGGACCTTCATTTAGCTGTTTTCTGCTGTGCTGGGCAAGAGGATGGATGTAATGAAAGTTACTCGAAATGTTGAAGGAGATGATTATAATATAATGTAAGTCAGAGTGACTTCTGTTATCTTCCTAGAAGTCAAAGACATCTGAGTTCTTGACTATCAATTCATGGTCAGCAAGAGAATCCCATTTAGCTGGTCTTTTATTTTTTGTTTTCATTTTTTGTCCTCAAAGAGGCAAGTTTGCAGTATTGCTATTCTATGCACAACAGACATAGCCAGTGCACTAGCCAGAAACGGAAGCATATAGCCACTCCAGCAGATTACAGAGAGGCTGGAACAATTAGTCCAAATGCTGTGCCACGCTAAGACATACATCGGCACATGTTTAATGACCTGGCATCTGCAGAAGGATCTGACAGCATCCCACCCCAAGTAGAATTAGTCTGAGTACCTCTAGTGCTGCAGTACAAATGTTGGCTATGAGGAGCTTACGCATTTGTAGAATTTACAGTCGTGCAAAGTATTGCCTGTGCTCTGGCCACTATGCTTTAGTCAAGAAACAATGAAAAAAACCACTCTTCAAACCCCATATAATTTGCTGGTATCGAGCTTTTATGTGAACTTAAAGTTTAAGTAAGGCTTGCCAAAAGACTAATAATGCTGAGACTCCTATTCCTCTATCCTTCATATCCCTATATTTTGCTCCAGCAAACTCCACCTTTAGTGTCTTCTCAGTGGTGAGAAGTATTCTCAGTGAATACTCAGTGAAGTATTCTTAGTGGTGAAATGTCCAATACACCTTTGTCATCCCACTTCTATGCCTTCTGGCACTGTGATTTTCTTTTCCTGTCTTTTTCTTTTGGTATTGTAGTGAAATTTACACCAGGAGCTTAAACTTCTTAGACAGGTTCCTCGGCAAGCCCTTCTCTAGTTCTGAAAAAGAGCAGAAATGTATTGGGACAGTTTTAAATGTTGTATCAAACCATGCAAAGCAAACAATTCCAGGCAGCTCTGAGGGCACCGCTTTCACCCATGGAGCAGGTTTTCCTGACCCCTTTGGCATAGTCCAGGAGAAAGCCTGAAACCCAGAGCCAGCTGGCATGTTCTGCTTGCTCTTTGAGCAATCCCTGCTCAAATCTGTTGGAGCTGGTAGATCAGACTGGCAAATGACAAGATCAGATAAAAATAAGAAAAACTTACTGTCCCATTGTGATGCTGAAGCATTTCAGAGTCCTTTAAGATCAAACACTTCGACCTCAGTTCTGCTTCCTTCCCCCAGGTCTGCCAGATGCACACAGTCCTCTCCTACCTGGCGCCTCCCAGTCTGAGCAAGGAGCAGGTTACAGGACGTGGTGACCATGGTTGTGGACCTCAAGGATGCCTCTATACCCATTCTATGTCTTCCCTTCCCTTCTTTCCTTGGGCTTCCAGCATGGGTGGCAGCTCGTACCACATGTGAGACAGGTTCTCCAGGAGCCATGGGGAAGCAACACTGGACCAGCTGCTTCTCAGCATGTTTCCAGCCCTCAGCCATCACCAGTGTCCACGGAAAAGACTCCACCTGTCCAAGTCACCACCCTCTTCTACTGTACCTCTTCCTGCAAGTGATGGATGTAGTTTTCTGTGCTGGATTGAGATATTTCCAACTATACGCCATCATTTCATGTTTTTCAAAGCATTAACAGGGAAAACCAATGAAATAATTCATTTGCATAATAAATGTAACACTTTTTAATGAAAAACTTACAGGGCATACACAATAACCTGTTCCTAAAATGAAATAACGCTGTTCTTTTAAATTCCCTTTCTTAGCCAAGGCATAACAGGGGTTGGTGCACAGTATAGACTAATTGCCTACATAATTTCATTTTATGAAACAAAGCGCTTTAAAAAAATTATAGGGTTATATAAAAGCATGTGAAACCACTAAGTCAGCTTTGTTTTTCAGCCTCATTCAATAGTGGCAGTGGTTTAGATGTGATGTGAACTGTAAACATTTTCTTGGGGGGAAAATTATGACATAACTTTCTGTTCGGATACCCGCCTGTGTACTGATGATATATCCCCTTGTCCTATTATCATATTTGCTTTCAGGTTTTTTGCCCCTCTTTCTCTGCAAGAGGAATTGTTTTGTCCTCCCAGCCCCACTCAGCAAGCGACGTCCCTCCCCTTCCCTGGCTTGGTGTCTCTCATCCTTGAACCCGTGTTGAGCCAATCATTTTTCTGGCAGTGAAGAGATGAGAGAGCTCCTTCCGTGCTTTGTTAGGGTCATGAGCCAGAACAGCCGCAGGAGTGCTGTGTGTATTGCTTCGCCGGGATCCTCTCTCAAATCCTTGGTGTCAGTAGCGCTAGACTACAAGGCCAGCCCATAAAAGAAGTTTTACTACTGGTTGAGCAGTAATGTCTTTTTTTTTTTTTTTTTTTTTTTTTTTTAATTTTTTTTCTTTCCCTTCCTGTTTTGCTGTCCCTCAAAATAAACAGCAGGAGGGAAAAAAGTAGACAGCAGGAGGCAAAAATACAGCGCAAGCTGCTGTTGCTGGGCTGTAACCCTATCTGGATTACTCTGCGCCAAAAATACATATCAGGCACTGAGGGTGAGTGGTGGCAGGTTTAATGTGATGAGACTGTGATGACTTCGGACCCCCTATAAAATGCACAAAGCAGAAGTCATGGTGGATATATAACCTTTTTGTTGGAAAAAGAGAGCATTTCCTCAGCAGCCGAGACACCTGGGGGGGGAACAGATCGCAAAGGCCTAGATTTAGCTTCAAGATCTTAGCTCTTACAGTGCTCCTCTCCAGATAGCACAGAAATAGATTTATTACGGATATTTGCCCAACATGTTAGGGTGCTCTCCCTTAATTAAAAGCACAGCCAACCCCTGATAGCATCATATTGCTGGGACAAAACAAAATGATATTATCCACTCCGGCTCTTATCCCGGCTGCTGGGTACATAAAGTGGATTAAGAGGGGGAAGGGCAATTTTGAAAAATTGTGGTACAATAGCAAGCCTGTGATCTCACCTGATTGAATCTTATCAGCTCTTAACGTCAGTGGTGCTCTTTCTTTTTTCTTCCTTCCTCTCCCTCTTTTTTTTTTTTTTTTTTTAAGATATACTAAACCAACAAGAAAAAAACATCCCACCACAGCTCTTATTGCAATTTTTTTACCCATCACAACATACAGATTCAAAAGTTGTGACCTGAGAGGCAGCTGACACTGGAATCTAGAAGTTGCTAGGGTTATGCTTAGTGTAAAATCAAGGAAAAAAAGCCCAAATGCAGAAAACCCGATTATCATAACACGTTGCACAGTGAGAGGTAGATCTCACATAATATAAAATCAATTCACCTAAATTTCTTTGTAGTGTGAGCTGTTTCTGAGATGGTCACGAAGCTTTAGCGTGAGATGCACAGAGTTCGCTTGCTGTGTGTGTGCGCACGGTGAGGGACCTGCCTGCCGCAGGTGCCACTCTCAAGATGGCTAATTCTATAATACACGTATATTTTACTTACACCCATTTTGAAAAGTTTTTGGTTTTAATGTGTATTATTAAAATTGTGGTTCGTAATGCTAGAGCCAATTTCTTGTGCTCGTGGTGCAGCTCACTGTGCTGCAAATGTCACCAGCGAGCCGTTTGTTAGGGCTGCACTGCATGCCGGTTAATCTGTTTACTTATGCAATGGTGGAAATGTGACCTGGCTATTGTGGTGATTAACAGAGTCAAATATCCTCACATTAACTAGTGAGCTGGGCAATCAGGCTGGATTATTGTTACATTCAATTTAAATTACAGTGGCATGACAGGTCCTGAGGTATTTAGTAACGGATTTCACAGCACAGATATGCTTCATGTGTAATGAATAAACTCTGGAGAGCAACAAAAGGAAAAAAATAAAATAAAAAGGTATTTTATGATCATTGTGAAAAATTTATGGAGTGTAGCTGGCATGAAATTCTATAAAATGAACTGGCTCCAACCAGTCCAACAACAAAGCACGCACTTTTCTTCCTGCTGCTTATGAATTATTATTGCCTAGTCCTCCTATGTTTACTCATTAGCATTGAACCCTTTGCAAAACTGTGATTCAAAATTGAATTCTTCTTAATTGAAAATACCCCCAGTATGCTGGGAGAAGAAATGAAGGGGGAAAATGGCAGCAGCACCACAATAGGCCAGTTAGCTCTGTGATAGTCAGAGGGGGGGGCTGCTCTGAACTTGAATGTTATTCAGAATTCACAGCCGGACTATACGAAGGAAAAAGCAGGTTTCTTTCAGGTTGTTCTGCACACTGACATACATATAATTTAAATATTTAGCCACCGGTGTGCTGCTGCAGCGCGTTAGCCCACTAGCACCATAGTGCATTAATCCTGTTCTCTGTACTACTTGCTGACTTTGACCTGTTTTATGCTCTGTGACTGAATAACACATAGCACTTTGCTTGGGGAAAAAAAAAAAAACACAACCCCTAAACAAAACACACTATGATCTCAACACACATTGGTTTCAATTAACTTTTAACCATTTGATTACACTAATTCTAGGCTGTTAGTTAGCTATTGCAGAGCTGGCTGTATTGATTTTGAACAGAATAGGCTGAAGCAGAAAACAAAGCATGTGAAGACTGAATTTTCACAAAATAACCTCCCTTCTTTCCATTTGCTTCATTGCTTACCTACAAATATTTTTGCAGATGCTGTTTTGATACTTATTTTTGTAACAAAAAAGGGCCTGACGATGTCAAGCAATAATAAACATCAGGAATTCACCTGGTATGATTTAGCACTTATTGAAGCTTAATAAAGTGATGCTACGGTATGGAAATGTTGAAAAATGGCTTATATTAAAAGCTACAGAAAACTGCAAATAACAAGTGTCAGTGCTGAAAAGATCCTGGTCAGTGAGGGGCTCGTGCGCTGCTTGGTGGCCCTGGCTGGGGAAGAACTAATGGAACCTTGCCTGGGAACCTTGGTTTTGTGATCTCGCGTGTACCAAACATTTAAAATGTTGTATAGGAGAACTGAGAGTACAACGAGGTTTCATTTAATTGCAAACTAATGTGAAACTTTTACAATCAGGGGTTGTTCTACAAAAGAGAACCAGAGCGGAGAATGACACCTGTGCTGTGGCTTTCAAAGGAAGCTCGCCCTGGAGCTTGCACTGGCAGAAGAAAAATAGCAGGTTTTATGCTCCACCCTTTAACCTCAAGGTAGAGTTCGATTCCACCCTGGGCAGGATCACCAACAGTACTCTGAATCCAGTTCTCTGAGCATCACTGTGAGCTCACCTTTGCACCTCCTGGGTGCTCTCCTGGTTGAAGACCTTGTCCAGGTGTGAGATATAAAAAGCAGAACCATGAGGAGAAGACATGCACCCTCAAGCCCATCTACGTTGATGATTAAGAAAAAGTTATTCCTTGCAATAAACTTGTAAGAAAAGGTACATTTGGTATATAATAATGCAATTCCTTATTCTGCAGTATACTTGTAAAGTATTTGTGGTAAAAGTTTTCAAGGAGAATACCCTAATCTCTGGAACGTGTAACCACTGGCCCAGTGATTCCTGCAGTGCTCTGAGCTCCCACTAAACTGCAGAGCAGCCCCAGTGCTACAGACACCTCTTGCGCTGTGATCTGCTTTGTATGTCCCTTTGCACATCCCTTTTGAAATATGCAGCTTTCTCCGCTGTCAGTGCAATATCAATGTTTAAATTGAGGGAAGTTGTTTTAGAGTTGCAGCTCTAAAATCCTCTGTTCTGCCAGACAGGCTCTTTTGCTGCAGTCATGTGCAGCTCCCCATCTGGCACGATGCAGCTGCTGAGCTTTCTGCTACTGGGTCCTGTATGAAACTCAGCACCTGTTAAAGGGTTTTCACGTGGATAAACGTGTATCTTAAAAACAGTTATTCAGAAGAAGTCAGCACGCTATGGGCCACTGAAATTTTACACTTCATCAACCTTAGTGCTGTAGCTACTGCTGTAAAACATTCTCCTCCAATTAGAATTTCCCACGTGATGGCATTTTTCTAAAAGATGTTCATATGCTGCCCACTCCTCTCAAACCAGTTTTTCACAGCACCCTGACTGGTCTGAAGAGAGGGCAGCACGAATCTTTGCCACACAAAGCTAAGTCCAGCCCTCAGCCCAGCCTGCTTATGTAGACAGGGATAAGAATGGGTCATTTTCTCATTTCACCCTTAGGCAGTCACCGCTGCTGGAGACTTTTAACATCCTCCCTCCCTATAACTGTCACATGAGATGAAGTGGGAAGATACAGGACGATATGGTTCCTCTACCAATCAATAGCCTCAAAACTATGTGCAAAAGTCATCTGACCAGAGAGTCACTGCTGTGTAGGAGGTATGGATGGAGTGCCAAATAGCAGATGCTTATTGAAGATTCTAATGATTTTAGCTGGAGAATGGATCCCCAGGTCCCTTAATTCTGCAGACTCTTCTTTTAGAAAATAGCAATAAATAAATCTGATGCTTTCTCTCTGTTCAAACTTATCTTTAGGGCTTTTCTGCCTCCCCATGACAGAAAATGATATCGTTCCACTATGCAAAACAAGAACATTATCCATTATCTGCCCTCCTGTGTCCAGGAGATACTCGCTCAACCCAAAACTATCCTGTCACATCAGTAAAGTTAGTAATGTCAGGTGACCAAAGCATTAATACTTTATCCATCCAAGCTGGCTGTGTATCACATCCACTGTCTATAGAAGGCAATATGAAGTGCTTTGTGTAAGAGGCAGGAATCCTGCAAGCATGACATAGTGATACCCTAATCTAAATTATGCACAAAACATTCGTGATGCAGAAATGTATTTGTGCCCCCTATTTTAAATGACCCCTCTGCACTAACTGTCAACAGTCTTCCAAAAGGGAGCTACACAAAGAGTCTACAGCAGTCTGCTCATTTAGAGCCCAATGACTCACTTGGTTGACTGAGATAGTTGCTGAGATTGCATAAAGATAGACGGTTAAAGAAAATGATGGAAGTAAATTTTCAATGAAAACATAACCTTTTCCGTCTTGCTATAAATTCTGTCCAGAGCATAAATCAGTATCAGTTACATGCATTAAAACACGAGCTCCCCAATTGGGAACACAATGCCCTCCCCCCTGCACATTTTAAAGGACATGGCACTATGTAGAGAGAGCAATAATTTCCTGAAGATTCATGAGCAAGGTAATTTGACATACCTGGTGCTGCCCAAGTTTAAGTTACTATAAATAAAAGAAAAAGAGTTTGTCTGCGCTGCTGTGTGTGTGGTGCCGAGGCATTTGGAAGAGTCAGATGCTGTGGGCTTCTAGTTCATACGCTCTGAAGCATCACATTTCACTGGGATGCTTGGCAACAGAAAAGTTTGCAAATGTTGTACAGTATTTGGAAAGAGCCTGGAGTCACTGCAAACATTTGAGAAGGTGACAGTAATGTCTTTAAAGGACTTCTTGTCTTAGCAAGGGTATTTCTTATCATTTATATAGTAAAACCATTCTTTGGATGTCAGCAGAATGGACTGACTGTTGGCTGAAGACTGACTTTGAGGACTGCTTTGGTTTGGACTGGATCCAATCTAGTCCATGGGAGGAGGAGTGGGGAAGGGGGAGGGGGAATTGCACCAGGTTGCTTAATTAATCCGGATGCTTTGCTCATTATACCTTGAACTTCCTCAGAGGACAGGAACAAACTAGCTGGCTCAGAGTAAAATGAGTATAACATCAACAAAAAGCAAAAGAGGGGGTGGGGAGCGGAATTATTTAGAGTGATGAGCCTGTATCTGAACAAGCGAAAATGTAAGGCAAAATCTTAGGAGTGTGTGAACTGTCAAAAGTAGGCAAGCAAGCAGGTGCAAAGATCTGCACATGTGTATGTGTAGAGACGTACACTATGACCCTGCCTAAATGCAGTGATGGATGAAACAGAACCCTTTACTGCTGCTTTCTGCCCTGGGAAGCAGATGAGGCAATACTCAGACAGTGTCTCAATGGTACAGGCTGCAACTACATCCCAAGTGGCTATGCCCATTCTCCTAAGAAAGAATGGGGCTGCTGGACAGACAAAGTTATCCTTTTTTCTACTTACCCGAGAGGGAAAGCCTCCTTGGGAAAGCCTGCTTCAAGCCACCCAATGTGCCACAGAACCTAGGAGGTGACTGACACAAAACCTCTAAGGTCAGCAATCTGGCAATCCACTCTCCAGGGCCAAGAGCTTTGTTTGGGGGTGATGAGTGGTTTTGTGTTAAAACAGGAGAGATGAGATGAGAGCTGCAAAAAGGAGATTCATGGAATGTGCACACACCTGCATGAGTAATTCCCATGTATTTAAGTTATCTGGCTATCAACAAGCAAAGCCCAGGAGTCTTTTCTCTGACTTCTGTTAGTGGAAGGGCAATTCAGCTCTGGAAAGCCAAGGTCATCCTAGCTAGAGCTGCACTCTTTCAGGAGCCTGATGTCAAATGTACACAGATAACAGGGGATACCGGTACCTGGGCCACCGACAACCAGAAATCCCCATGGTTTCTAAACCCAGCTAATTAAAGTAGCACCACAGTAGAGGGATTCTGCAGTGAGTCATCATGGCCACTTATAAAAGTCCTCATCATGACATGGTACTTCCAAGAGCAAGAGAACACACGAAGAAGCAGCACACATTGCCCTTTACCTAAAAACAGCCAGTCCAGATTAGGCACGAAGCAGACAATGAAGCACCATCCCCTAAAACTGCCTGGGTCTTCCCATCTCTGTGCTAGACTGGCAGTGGTGAGAGGTAGCAACCCTACACCAGGGTACCCTGGGGAAAAAAAGAAGGAAAGTAAACTTCTAGTGCATATATCTAATTTCAAAATAAGTTTAACTTTTCAAAAAAGTACAAAAATTAGTCTGTTACCTCACTTTGCACTCTTACTCTGAAAATACACACCTAGAAGACTGTTAAAAACCATACAGCTTCAGACTACACTGTTCCTTTCATGGCAATTCACGATGGGAAAGTGTGGATATCCCACCAGCAGCTATAAAACATGTATTTCAGGGTCGAAAATATCAGCGGATTTAGGAGGATTTGAAGTCTCTTAGTTCCTGTCATTATTCTCTGCTGATTGCTGCCAAAGATCTAACGAATATGAGTGGAAAATACAGTGTGGGGTAAATGGGGGCAGAGCAAATGAAACCTTCTCTGTTGCAGTATCCTCCTTGGTGCAGTACATCTTGCACTTATGTGGAAAACCTAAAATAACTGGTATGATGAGATTTTTTGGCCAGCAAATGAGGATAACAAAAGGATTGTGTGTGTGTGATGCCTTCCAGCCATTTCTTTCTCTGGGGCTGTGTGGGTTTCAGACAGGCAGATGCCAACCACTGGCACAGCAAAAGGGATGGAAGAGGAATAGTGCCCCTTTCGCACAGGCTGCCCGTGTAAGCATCCTACCCTCTTGCCTCTACAGTTGAAAACTTTTTTGCTCACAGTTACATTTTGCCAGCTTGCTTTTTGTGTTCCACATTTCCTCAACAACACAATACTGATAACGTATTATTATAACATATCGGTACAATACAGCTGGTTTCTCCACTGCAGTCAGATTCTGCCCATTTGGCTCCGTGGATTTTCCCTTGCAGCCTGCACCAAAGACTTCTCGCTGCTATCTTATTTGAATAACAAAGCCACTGAAAAACATGACACCTGGAGCAGTAGGAAACTACCAAGTCATGATCATTCCTCTTCAAGGTTGGCAATTATTGTCAGCCCGCTTAAAATTTGCAAATAAGGTTCTCCGACAATATTTGTGTAACTGCAAATTCAGTAGGATCAGTTTTGATCATACACTGGTGTAAATCCATTGACTCGAGCAGAATTGGTCCTGATTTACAGTGAGGAGAGCCAAGACAACCATTCCTTTTTTCCTTTTTCTTTCTTTCTTATCACCCCCCCCCCCCCCCCCCCCCCCCGCTGTAAACATTGATCTTACCTGGAGTGTAGAACCCTGAATTTTCTTCTACCTGCTCCAGGCTTGGTTGATTTTACTATTTACACAACAAAGTAGCTTTTAAGGTTATGAATAGTGTCTCCTCCTGCAGTAACCCGCTTTTCATTTTCACTATGAGTAGCACATAATTTGATAGCAACCCACCCAGTGGGCTGGGTAGCAGAAGACGTGTTCCCCCCAGCCCCCTGCTGCGCCCCAGGAACACCCGCTGTCCCCCCGGAGCGAGAGCCACTGCTGGTGGCTGCGGGACACGGGAGCTCAGGTGCTTCAGTGCAATGCAGAGACGGGGACAGGACGGGGGACGGGACGGGGGGGACGGACGGACAGTCCCCTCCATTGCAGGTCAGCTGTGGCCTTGGTGTAGATATCTATGGTGCAAAACTTCCTGCCTACAAATGTTTTCAAAAACAGCATCATGCACAAGGAATTAGTTTTTTTTTTAATATATGTATTAATTTGGGGGAAAAAAGCTATGCTTTTGGGATTTATAAAACTTGCATATGACTGTTGAACATCCTATTTCTGTCTTTCAGTCTTCCACTTATGTGGCTGAATTTTTTTACACACTTACTCAAAAGTTTGCTCTACAGTATTGTTCTTATGTTCATATATTGCTACAGTGAGTTTCATCGTAGTATCTGATGCTGTTCAAAACCATATTTCTTCTTCCTCAAAAGCCTAGGATATTTCATTTTCTCTGACCTTTATTTAAATATTTTTTTTTTTACCCTTAGGTTTTTTCATCTCTCCTTCATCCCTAGCTCCTTTTCCCTGCACTGTGAGGATGCCATCAGTGTGGCCCTTAATGTGAGAGCTTGGTAAGAATTCTGAAAAGTTTTGACGTGAGTCAAAATGAATTTGTCCGGCCTCAGCACCAGTATTAATTAAATATATTGAATGAACAGTGCCTTTTGCTCTTAATAGATGAATGATCACCTTGGGAAACTGCTTTTTCACAAAGAGAGAAGAACGTGTTCCCTGAGGTTGCTTTGCCATTTTTAAAAAGTGATATTTAACATTGTTACAAGCAATTTGTTGTTTAAAAGAACTGATTAGCACAGTTGTTGTCCATCACAGTACGCTATGCTTCCAGTGTTAAAACATTAGCCAAGTGCTATCCTATAACCATTAAACTACCTTCAGTTTCAATCAGTTTTCTAACACAGCCTGATTAACAAAGTTCTGTTTACCCAAATGGGATAAGGTGACTGACCAGATGTTCTGATTTTAAAAGATCTGTTGGTGTCCCAGTGATTTCCGCTGGGACATTGAATTGTCCCAGATTTTCCTGCTGAGAGCTGGAGCAGCACAAAAGTTGCTTGCAAGGTAAAGCCCCTTTAGCCACTAAGGAGTTTGGAAAGAAGGATTAAGGGAGGATCCCCCTCCGAGAGTTGAAGATTCATCCAATGTGGTTTAGATTAATACATGAATTATTATAAGGAACTGTGCTGGTGTCCTTAGCTGGAAAGAAGCTACAGGGAAAGAAAAAAAGTAATAAAAATTTAGAGCTCAGCTCTGCAGCCTAGAGCAACTTAAGGGAAACAGGCTGCTTTTCCCTGCTGCAGATCTATTGCTCATACTACATGCAGAACACTGAGGAATTCTTAATACACTTTGCTCCGTGGTGGTTTCTGTGTCTGTGTGTGTGTAAGGGGTAAGGGAGGAGGGCAAGGGGGAAGGAAAAAGAGAGAGAGGGAGAAAAAGAAAGAGAGAGGAAATCCTCTTTGTCCTGTGAAGTGCATCACACAGACCTCCTGTGTTGTAATGTAAAACCGCCAGGGTGGCTAGAATGACCATATGCTGTGAATGTGAGTGCTGTGCCTGTTTAGATGTAAATTCCCTCTGTATCAGAATAAAAGAATATCTGTTTAATATGGAATGAAGGCAGTTTGGCAGGATATGCACTACCTCAGGTAAACCAGAATAAACAGTAACATTGATTAAAAGGAACCCCCTATTCTGCATCTGTCATGTTCAACTCCTTTGTCACAAAGGCCTCGCTGGTTTATTTACCTGTAGAGCTGTTATAATATTTTGCTTTCTAAAGAGATTTGGAAGCCACCTGCCATACCTTTGGCATTTCTTTAACAACAAAGCACTTCAGGCTCGAATGTGGGAGCCCATTGTTCTGCTTCACAACATGGAAAAGAAGATGAATCCAGAAGCACAGGATCCAAACAGAAATTATTATTGATTTAATCACATAATCAGCAGCAAACACTTCAGGCTAAGATAGCAAATCCATAACAGCCTGCCCACATAACCACCCTTACAAATTTACCAGCAAACCACTGCGCACACTTAGCAAACAAGAAGAGCAAGGGTCACCTTCACTTGGCGGCAAAATATTGACATTCCTAAAGCTTAAATATGTTTTGAGTTAAGTGTTATCAATCAGTGATAAGAGTTGAATGTCTGTTAAACATAACTACATTGGCAGAAGGATTATAGAATGCTTTCTTGCCATAATCTAGAAGCATCTTTCAGACAAAACTCTGCTTGAAATCAATTGTGCACAAGGAGCTGCCTGCTGAGACCCATTCAGTGTCATACAAAAGAAGAGAGAGTCTCCCTGTGATCTTTAACCATAACCGGTTATCTAATGAGACCAGGGCTTTAATTTCTTTTCACATCAAACATAGAATCAATGCTCTGGATTCAACAATGTGTGTAAACAGGCCGTGAAGCCATCTCTTCAGATGGCAGCCAATTCAGCCTTCCAAGCCCCCTGGCATATTTATTTCAGTGAATCCCCCTTTAGTTCCAGGTAGCTGCTCCCACCACATCGCTGCTGGCTCCCTCCTCGTGGGTAGAAGGCCACCTCCCTTTTGCCAGACACCTTCCACCAGTAGGCTAAAACCGGGGGGAGCTGACTCTTGTAGGAACACTGGAAAAAAGTATTTGCAGGCTTCTTTTCTACTCAGTTTAGCGGCGCTGCCTCAGCTTCAACTATTCCTACGGGCAAACGGGGCTACAGTTGCCTCGCCCTCGTGCCTCGCCATCAGACGGCTGGGTGCTGCTTTCCCTCAGACAAATACAAAACCGCAACAACATCACTCTAGTTTACTTTAGAATTACATTGGCATAACAGGTGACAACCTGGTGCGAAAAGTATAGAGCAAATGTCGGCTGGGAAAGCCTAGTGACATTCCAGAGAGGATTAAAATGAGGTTCGGCAAACTGATTCATTCAGCCCTTTTCCTACTCTGGGATATTTACAGAGTGTGGTTTTTGTTTATGAAGAGGGCATTTTAGAGCATCAGTGTCTATTCTTAAAGATTCTGGAATTTTATTCTGCACAAAGCAGGGCAAAAAATATTAAGACAGCTCCTCTGGCAGCCTGACCTAAATAAAGACAAAGGCTTTCCCTAGATTTTATGCTGCTGCTACCCTGTGTCCTTACCGAGGGAAATGTGGATGTCCCTGTGGTGTGGATCCGATGGACAGAGATCCAGTATGCCAGCCTCCCTGCTGCATTGGGCTGTGCCATCCTGCTGCCCACAGGCTGGCTGCTGCAGGAGGTGTTGACATCACACCGCTCCGCAGTGGCTAGCTCGGGGCACTCCTAGCAGGGAAACTGAGGCACCACAAGCCTCAGCTGCCAGTGGTCCGCTTGGGTTCAAACAGGCTCAGCTATGACTGAGGGAGCCACAGCGGCCACTTAGGCCCACGTAAAGCTCACCTGCCTTTGTATTTTCATGTAATAAATTTCCAATAACTCATAATGTAAAAATCACTCCTAAAAAATAAAAAGGATATGGTAACAAAACATTTGACTGAATACCCAGGAGCCTGCCCAGGAAGGCAGAGACTGGCAGTATCCGAACATAACAAAAGTTTATTGGGATGAATCATGTTTTAGCTATCTCATCAAAACCTGCCTTACAAGCTCCGAAGGGGGTCAGGTTTATGGACCGTTTAGCACTTAAAGAGTGATGCTCTTCAGACAGCTACTGTATTGAGCCACTCTGGAAACCTGTGGGCTCTGGCTGCTGAAACTCATTTGAGGGTTCATGTTGTTTAGCCAGAAACACCAGCGCGTGGGGGATCGGGGGAGGGCTGAAGCAGAGTTTCCTCCCTGCACTTTCCCCCCAGCCCCTGGCCCTTCCCCTGGTCAGAGCTGCTTCAGCTCCACCAATGCTCCAGAACAGGGTAGGAGAGGAAGCCAAGCTGTCCAGCACTGTCCAGCCCAGTTTCGACTACAGAGGAGCTGAGAAGCAGCAAAATCAGTATTGTCCCTCTTTGTGGTGGTATACTGGAGAGGTGGGCAAATGGTGGGAAGAAAACAGAACTGGCCTCTAAAAAAGACAAAAAGACTGAAACAAACCTCAGACCCCCTGCACTTAGCAAATGGCTCAGAATGGCTGTGTCGACACAGTTACTGAAAAGCAGAAATAATTGTAGTTGGGCTGTAAAAAGAAAAAAAAAAAAAAGAAAGAAAAAAAGGACACCTGTAAACAAATAGATGTATCTTCTTAAGTTCTCTTTTTTTTGGGAGGGGAGACAGATTTTAGTATGATGCCTGATGACAGCATTAGCAAACTAATCACGAATTGCCTGGGATTTGTTTCAGATCCCTCCCATTACCAAATTTATTTCAGAACTGAATTGGACAAGGCCCTAAGCAACGTGACCTAACTTTGAATTTACATCTGCTTTGGGCAGAAGGTTGGACTAGAAACATTCTAGAGTTCCCTCCTAACTCCAGTTATTTTATGATTCTGTGATTTTTTCTCAGCAAAAACATGGACTCAGAACAGGAGGATTCTGCCTGCTGGAAGGATGATGCAGTATCAGCTATGGGGAAACAAAGCTGCTCTTTGTTGCAGAGCTTTAAGGGCATCATTCAGAAAAACGTTTACTAGTTAGCGTGTGCTGAGCTCCGAGTGTATCGGTGAAGGAATGGCATCTTTGGCAAGTTGGTGCCCAAATACATAAATACTGAGATGCAGAACAGGGATGTCATTATCATCAGGTGATTAGGAGAAGCTTCATGGTGCCAGAAGCCTAAAAGGTGAATTGGGTGAGAGTGGGGAACAAAAAGAATCAAAAATCTAGGAGAAGTTTAAGAGCAGAGCAACAGGTTCTTTTCCCTGGCCTTGTAGTTCCATAATAAGTGATGATTATGTTGGAAAAATTAAAGACGTTCCCATGAGTTACTTTAGAAAAGAAGCCAAAGGCTCCTTTGTGTGTTTCTGACATATATTCCAGCAGATTTTCACAGCAAGACTGTGAAATGGAAGTGACACAGGATATTGACAATGAGTTATAGAAATAACACTATGTTATAACAGAGTGCTTTTCTATATATTAATTTCATTTAAAAATCTTTTTTATTGATTCTCTAATTAACACTAACAACCATAAAGACAATCACAAACAAACATAGGCATAAATCAAATAGATACTGTATTAACAACTGAACTTAATTTAGCTTGCCCGTAGAAATCATTATGCAAGAACATCTGATGTGGCACGTATCAAAGGGACAGAGGAGCTGCAAGGGAACCATCGGAAGAGAATAAAGATGCTAAAAAGTAAATTTTTAAAAATAAAAAATAATAATAAAAATGCAAATATATTAAATACCTATAAACTGACAGAATATAATGAAGGCCAAGCTTGATTAGCTAAATATAGAATAGAGCTCTAAATCCATACTTAGGCATATTAATAACAGTGTAATTTTTCAGATGTGCTAATCACTTATAACCCCTCTATAAGGAAGGATCAAGCCTTAACTACACAAATACAGCACCAAAAGTAACAGTCTTCTCAAATAAATCTGTTCATGGGATAAATTAACATACTGAAAAGTGTACATAAAATGATATTAGCTATTTCTCTTCCATGGGTGACTCTTTCTATGGTTTAGACAACTGCTGTTTTCTGACTTCCAGTGCTTAATTATGTTATGTGAGAAATTACTCTTAAGAAGTGAAAATTAAAGTTTCTTCTCTTTGCGCAGGAGATCTAGACTGTGTTTTGCATCAGCTAAAGCGAAGGGAAGAAAATAGTAGTAAACAAAATAATAATTTGCCCTTAATACTTGGAAGAAATTTACTTTTACAAGGTTAGTAAAAATTAGCATTCATTTATTCACAGAATAATCTGGCAATGCATTTCACTTGGGCCTCTTACTATTAAGGCCATATTATTACAATATGTCATTAAATTGTATGCATTTAGTTTTACTTAAAATATTTCTACCGTAATTCTAGCTTTCTCACATATGGTATTATTTATGCTGGGAAGAGTACCTATTGGTACAAAACCAAGAATACCAAATGGCATGTTCTAATGACAAGTCAATTGTAAGGCTAAAGCTTAGAAAACATCGGGCAAATCTGTGATTCCTTCTGAAGTCAGTTCACTTGCAGATGCTCTGCATTTTGCATGTTGTGCTCTGAGAGTATATTCATGATGCTGGGCTAAATTTCCTCAATTTCTCCAAATTTACTATTTCCTACTGAAAAAATGGCAACTTGTTGGGACACTTTTTTTACAGTCAGCCCGAGTTCTGTCTGAAAATGACTTTTAATACCTGCTTCAGTTTTCACCACTGTAAAATGGGGTATTCATACTGCTTGCTTATTTACATAGGACAGTGTGAGAACTTTAAAAAGCACAAGCAGCAAGCACATGAGCTCCCTTCTGCAAGCCAGCGTGCTTTGGCTTGGGTGCCTTGTTAAAATGTGGGGCATTTTGAAATGGGAATTGTGTCATGAACGATGGCTCCAGTGGACATTATCAGTGTGTAGGACAGAATAAATATTAGAAATTCCTTTATTTTGGTCAGCAGTCCAGGATGTTTGGGGAGAAGGGGAGTTCCCTAGGCTAGTGGCATGGCAGCAGGCAGACAGTCTGGCACAGGGTGTCACCAGCCACACTAGGGTGGCCTCTGTAAATCTGCCAGCACACACCTACAGCTGTCAGCCTACTGCCTGCTGTGTGCTTACACTTCTAACGTTAACTATGCCAGCAGAAGACATGCAAGAAAACGGTCAGTATATGAAACCAAAGCCATTAGAAGGTAGCAAACACTCATCTGACCTGAAAATCAGGATCTAAAATAAAAAAAAACAACCAAACAAAACCCAAGACGATTGCTCAGTATCTTAAAAGAGCTACAAGAACCACATGTCTTATGTACCCATACCAATTGTTTGCATGTCTGCATGTATACCCTGTGATTAGCCACCATAACACCATTTTACAAAAATATATATTTTGTTCCCTAATGTGCATAGCAAATTAATAAGATTTGAATTTAAATAGATTTTTCTACAAATCAGTCCATGCTTAGGAATGGGTTAGAGAAAGACTGCTTTTTTTTTCTTTTTTTTTGTGTCTTACATTTGCCAAAATTGTTCAAAAAAGGTCTTCAAAAGCTCTCAGATTTGGTCATTTGCTGATCTAAGATGTTATCTCTTTGGGGATTGTAGAAAGACATGAAGGTGATCCCAGAGCACTGAAAGAGGTGGTGATATCACTAGGGTGTTCAAGTTTCCTGTCTGTGCTAAACTGGGACAAGCTGGAATTTTTCTCTCTGTATTCCAAAATGAATATCTAAGTATCCCTTTTCTTCCTCCCATGGTGCATGCTTAGTTCTCTGCAGATTCTTAGAACTGCTGATTTTGATCAATCCTTCCCTAACAGTATGATAAACTGGAACAGATTAAACCAAATATAATAAAGATGGCTTATCATGCAAAACTAAAAAAACAAACAAACAAAAAAACCCAAAAAGGCAGCATTTGGTGTTAACATGTGGCAAAAGCTTTTTTAAAAAGCCGTCAGGAAACATTGGAGCACTACTGGTAACATTATGGTTCTATTGAAGACACCAGCAAATAGCCCACTTATTTTTTTCCTCAGTCTTCTTAAAACTCTACATTCTCAAGCTTCCCAGAGAAAGCAAAAAAAAAAAAAAAAAAAAAAAAATCTAGCTCATAAACAACCCCCAAACCTAGTATTTGCCATTTTGTAATGGCTAATTTAATTTTCCTTGAAAAAATTTATTTACTTGCTTAAAGTTGAAAAAGCAGGCTGAAAACTGCTTCCCTGCCAGTCTGCCGCTGTATTAATAAGCCTTGGGTAAGTCACACTACTATTTTAAAAAAAGAAGCATTAAGCAAACTGAAAATCAGCAGTCAAAATGTTAGTGAGAAAGGAGCAAAAAATCAATGATGCTATATAAGGGTTCAGTGTATACTATATTTCCTTAAAATGTAAAACAAGACTAAGGAAATTAAAAGCTACTGCAGGTTAGCATGAAAGGGTCAGAGTTTGACTTTTGATCTATATTATCTCCATGGATTTTGGGAAGGTGTATTAAAATTTATTAAAAGTGATATGTAGCGTTTTCTTTTAAAAGGCTGATGAGACCTCTGGGACTCAAAGATACTATCATTATCAATTTTATCAGTAATGGTCCAACAGACTTTGTACAACAACCTTTGACAGTACATAAATAAAGAGAAATGAATACAATTATCTCTGCTTCAGTTTTGCAAAATGAGTAGAAGTAGTTAATGCTAGTGAATCTATTTATAGCAAATAGTTTGATTAATTTAGCCTTCTAGCTTGCTGGTAAATTGTTCTCAGATGGACTCTCGTATTTACAGAATTGTTTCTTCTTCAAAATTTTTTTAAAAAAATGTTCCCTGATGTTCCTACCTATCAGTTGTTTGTGAACCATATGTATCAGCTCTCTCTTGGTTACTCTTACTTGGTTACTCGCCACTGGCTGCTTTTGGGTGTGCTATGGGAGCGGTCAGCACGGATTGCAGAAAGATTCATCCCAAGTCTGCTCAAGCTTTACTCACACACTCTCCAGATTTTTCACACTCAGGAGAAATTCTTTGAATAAATAATTGTTTGCACAAGTGTTCATGCAGAACAAAACTGAAGAGGTCATGAATATTGATAGAAACAAATCTGTTTGTTTTATCCTAACAATTGCCTGCAATTTTTGTGTGCTTCATGATATGCTTTCAGCTGCAGTACACGGGAATATGGCACACTCCTTGGGTTGGCAAGAGTGCGAGAGATGAGGGAAAGAAGCTTATCTGCCTCTAAAACATTTTAGGACCTTCAGTTAGTTTCAAGCTCAATCCAGGCAGGTGCTGAATGCTTCCCACGAAGTACTGAGCACCACACAATCACTGGCTTCCCTTGGAAGCTGTGGGTACTCAGAACCTTCCAGGAGATGCTTCATGGCAGTCTGTTTCCTATTAACATTTGCAAACACATCCTTGGTTGCAAGAACGTTGTCAGAATGTGAATGGCTTGTAAATACTTGTTGAAAGATGTATGCTAACATGGATGTTTCCAGGCCCATGGGAGTAGTGGCTTCTCAGCAATACGCAGGATTAGACCCTAGCACCACGCGTTTTTGGCCAAGGTTTACAAATGTGGATACAGTGAATACGTCCTCCATGAAGCGGATCGGGGAATTCCTTCACAGCTATAATCTGCAAACAGCATTTTCCGAGGCATTTGGAGGTGGGATGCCAAAGTCTGGGCAGGAACTCCTCCCAGAATCAAAGCGATTTGGTTACATTTTCTTATTATCCGTGTTTCCTATGATGGCTTAATATATTTGAGAGAAGCCTATCACCACTTTGTTTAGGATGAAGAAAGAAAAAAAGAGATCCATGAACATTAGATATCTCATTGCTGAAAGACAGATGGAACAAAAAAATTACTATAGAAACTGCTGGATGGTATATAAAGGTAAGCCTGTTTCTAATATTTTTACATTAATAGAGCATATTCTTCTTCAAATATACCTATTGAACTAATTTAATTTCATTTATAAAAATGTAGCTCTCCCTGAAATTGTCAGTGATATGATAAAGCTAATTAAGACATGCATGGTGTTAACAGTTTCATTAGAGGAGATAATATTGCACAAGAAAAATAAGAAATCATTATGATGAATGCCTCAACATTACATTACATGTTAATGAAGTGTAAATGATCTAATTATTTTTGAAAGAATACAGATTCGATTAAACTGTCGGAATTAAATTGGAAAGGACAGCCTATTGTACTTTTTATGTACAGACAAGTTAGCGTTAATTAGGCACAATCTACAGGAACAAATGAGGCACAACCCTCGGTGAACAATCATGTATCCATTGCTCAAGGCAGGTTTCATAAAGAAATATATTAGGGGAAAAATTGTAAGTCAATTAAATACAGTGCTTTAGCAGTGGGAGGGAAAATGAGCAAAATCTCTGTTCCCTCCCCCTACATTTTGAGTGTTTATAATGCAATCACTCTGCCAGTTCTGCTCCATCACTAATTTCATAAATACTAATTTTGCTGATGAGACATTTTGATTGGTTTGCCATCTACTTCCCACAAATGACTTTCTGGAGGCGGCCTGGATTTTGGATGGAATTCTTTTTCTTTGGGCTTTGCTCTCTGTTCTGACCTAAGGTAGGACAAGAAAAAATGAAGCTAGCAGGCCACGTAGGTGAGGAAGAAGACATTACTCAACCACCATTTGACCTCACCTGGCTATTTCTAAGGGAGGGATAGTTATGTGAAAACTAGCAATAGGAATGTATTGGGTTTGGTTTTTTTTTTTTTTTTCTCACGAGGTTAACAGCCATTGGCAAAAAATTTAGGAAACTCTTGACATTGCTGTCACTCAGAGCCCAAATCCATCCTGGTTTTATTTTCTTTAAGCTACTTGTCATTTTCTTCCCATTTCAAGAGCCCTCTATAACCCTTATGCCACTGCAAACATGGCAGGGTTTGACTAAAAAAAAAAAATAAATTCTACTAGGTTATTTCAAGTTGATTCAAGAGTCCTGGAGAATTCAGATACAACAGTAAAGTTCCTGCGTATTTGGGTGTTTTATTCTAAAGACAATAATCTTCAAGGTTTTCTAGCCTTGCACAACTAAGAAGTGGAGACACGCCAACCTACTCACTGTTTATCTAGTTAAGAGAGAACTGCAAAAAAATAAATCTGGTAATATTGCTGTCAGTCTACTACCCCCAAAATCCATTCAAGCCCTATAAAGCCTGTCTGTAAGGCACAGCTCAACGAGTCCTTAGTGCATATAAATTCATGTTGCTGTATGTGTTGTCACCAGTGCAACCTGTTTGTAGGACATTTGTAGCTTATCTACTGAGACTTCCTCAGTGTGCAGGAAAGAAATCACAACCCTTCCCATTGTTCCCCGCACACTCCCTCTCCTCCCCACACTTTTTTTTTAAATTACCCTCTTTTTTCCCTCACTTTCATGTAAAGTGCCAGAAAAAGCAACATATGTAATTCTTATCTGTTTTTTTCACTATATAGTATTTTATTTAGAAAAAAATTTTGTAATTGTTTAAGGGGTGGAGCCCAAGTCAAAAACCTTGTCATGCTTAGGTCTGAACTCCCTTCACTAACCCTTGCACTCACCTTGCTGGGGAAGAATGCAAAAGTAAGGCTAGGTTGTGTGGGATCCATCCATTCCTCTCACATATTTCCAAGTTTGCCTTCCCAAATCTGAAGGTTTGAAGCATGCTAAATATCAGAAACTTCTACCAGTTTGGAAACCTTTGGTGGATTTCTTTTCCATGTCAGCTTGTTTGCTCTGTTGTTGAACATACCCACGGAGCTTACATAGCGGCCTGTGACAAGGAGGTCCACAGCTTTATAAAGTACGGTTTTTTATACTGTCAGATGCATGCACACCCCCATGTACTAAACACCAGCAATTTGTTTGTGTCGAAGGTTAGTAAAAATAATTTCACTCCCTAAAATGTATATAACACAAATGACATCACATGATTAATTATAAAATTATTCAGGAATTTCACTTCTATATATAAAAAAAAAAACGTTAAAAATGAAAAGGAGTTGTTATTCTTGCTCCTGATTTTTTGGTTGGATCTCACTGCCGAGAAAGGACCAGGTCCTTCTTCCTTTTGGCCATTTCCCAGCCCAGGCTACCAGCAGAACACTGGGCAGCTGCTGAATAGCTGGAGCACATCCACCTATGTTGCCGTACCCAAGAATAAACATTTCATGGAAGTAAAGCAGTGGCAGCTCCGGACAGACCACTCCCTGGCAGTTGTGCTGATGATAACAAAGCACACTGATGTTCTGAGAAGTCTTTCTGAACAGTTCAGATGTATCTCGTGGCTCTGGCTCTGTTTGCTATGTCAAGGCAAGGCTCCTCAACCTGACTGTGTAAATAGACGCAACACCAACCTCGCTGCAGAGTTAAAAATACCATGGCGTTACTAACTTTTCCCATCTGTATTTAGTTATTCCATAAAATACTATAGCACCTAAAAGCATAATCATAGGTAAAAACTACTGACTGGGCAGCAGAAATCTTTGTTGGAACCCTCACTACTAATATGTAAAAGGTTGTCTTTTGCCAGTACCTTTTAAAGACATTGATGATCATTGTCTTGTTACCTCAAGAAGATTCATAGGATAATCAGTTTCAGGTAGTATTTATTAATCTTGTGTGCTATATAGTCACAATTCAGCTTTTTCAAATTTTTTTTTGCTCTTAATTATTTCTCTCTCTTGTATGTAACACAACAAAAAGCTATTCAAATGTCATAAAACCTGATGTGTAATAGTTAACAATATTTTTCTCACAACTCCTACCGAGTCCACCCAAATGTCTAATTATCCCTATTATGAATAGCGGGACACAATGACACGGCACCGTTCAGAGCAGGGCTTCACTGCCAGGCAGCAACGCCTCAGGAAGGACTCGCAACATCAGTGTGAGTGGCGGGGAACAAGCCTTGAAACAGGGCTTGTTTCAAAGTAAGCACCAGGTGAACCAGCCTTCCTCACATCAGCCTTGAGGCAACGCAAGGGTGACAGCAGTACATGCAGGGGTAGGAGGCAGGTTCGGGATGGGGCTGAGCAGGCACCCCTGTATCAGAGCTGTCGGGCACAGCCGGGATCCCACAGCACCTGCCTTTCAGGCAGTGCATCACCCAGCCTCACACATCACTGTGCAGCCACTAAGGTTGCTACCAGGGAAGGTTTAACTCTTTGCACCCATTACTCTGACAGAAGCCTGTTTCACAGCCCCACTGATGGCCATGCCACCTGCTAATTTCTGTTGCAAATGTATTCGTATGTGGGATATGCTCACTGGTTCTGTGTCAACATTGTCCTTAAGCTTAAAGAACTGTTCCCCTGCTCTAATCCATTTACAGAGACAATTTCTTCCCTGCTCACCTTTGTTTTGCCTGGCTAAACATAGCTGGCTCTTGTAGTTGCTTTCCCTAAGTGGGAATCTCCATTCTCCCAGTGACATGATGATCCTTCCTTGTGCGTCGGCTTGGCCAACCTCGTTTGTTTCAGACAGGGATGATCGGAACTGATCACAGAATTCTTGGTGAAGTCTTGCTGATAGGGTAATAACAACTTTTAATAATGTTTCTAGGAACACATTTAACTTTGTTTTTCCACTAGTCTTTCTCATATCCATTTTTGGACTTCTGTTTTATCAATGGCTAGATGTTCCCCAAAATTCTGGGAAAAAAGGTGGAAATTCAAAGAAAAAAGAATAGAGCTACCAAAAGCACCTGAAATGCATCTTGTGTGGATGTCAGAATCTTAGAATGAGCTGCTCCCACTGTGCTTTATTACATGTTAATGTAGACATAGCCTAAGGCATCCAAACTTTAGCAAGGCCTAGGATCTGACATTATGTGCCCTTTTTGATTGCTAGTTTCTAGCGTGCTAGTTTCTGTAAAGACCATCAAGTGTTTACTTAATTCCTGCCCCATCCACCCTCAGATTCTGCTGCAAAGGTCTACGTGCTGTAAATGGCATCATTCCTTTTTATATCTTAGCCTGAGTGATCACTCAGTGCCACCAAGTAGAAGGGAAATACAGAATCTGAGCAGAAGAATAGAATAGTTTAACGTCCAGAGGTTTTGCATTAAGGAAGTTAAATTCAGTATTACTTTAGCCCTTCCTTCATTTTTAATGGTCCTGATCATTACAGTTGGATCCTATATAAAAACCATTTTCACTGCAGAATACATGCAGTGGCACTTTTATTGCCATAAAAACATAATAGAAAACAATTTAGAATGGTTTGAAGGCAACTCGGAGGCAGTCATGGGTACCTTTAACATGGAGTTTGCAAAAAAGTTTGACCAAATGCTTCAAGGTGCTGGAAAACGTTAGTGCCTAAACCAATGTACTTGAGGAGTGAGAAAGAATGCCTCTCAGATTAATAAATGCAGTCGGTTTAAGTGCAAATTTAATTAAGGACAGTAGAAAGTTTTCTTTGTATGCACATGGTGTCAACTACCTGTAGGATGGAGGATACGACGGAGAAATTTTGTTGTTTAGAAAGATCCAAGAACAGGTTCTGTAATTTCAGCATTGTACTAACATCATCAATTCCACAATTTCAGTTAGGTAGGTTTTTTAAAAACTCTTACTCTAAATTTTTAATCCTAACTATTTTTCTTTTATTGTGTATCATGTTGGCAATGGTAATAAAATTTATTGTCATAGCAATTTGAAATATAATATGAGTAAATGACCTAAAAGAGTAAATTAAATTTTCCAGATTGGTTTTATTAATCCAATACCTTAATTTATTCCCTGGATGAAACATAATATGCTTACTAAGCATTTATTGGATAAATATGGTATTATATTAACAAATAAAATGCTAAGGAAACATTGCTCAAAACTACTCATAGTATCAGGATTCATCTGACAGCTTTTAACAACATTTAAACATTTGATACAAATAATTTAGCTAATTAATACAATCTAATTTTTTCAGGTTTTGTGAGGAGTATCATCTATCTGGGAGGACAGAAAATAATCTGCAGCTAATTCACACTTGGAAACTTGGTGCCTTGGAAGAAGGGTGTTCTAATACATTGTAGGAGAAAAGGGTGTTTTTTAGCTAGGTCACTATTTGTTTATTTTCATCATTAAATTCAGTATTTAACCCCCTATTTAACCGCTATTCTACTCCCCCCCCAACCTCCCAAGTACAAGGGGAGGGCATAGTTAGAGCAACAGTGAGTCAGCAACATACATAGTTATTCAAATGGAGCTGTGAAAATTCCTATAGATTAATTTCATGCTACTAAGAGAAACTTCTGATAGTTTCAAGTAAGAAATCAGAAACGTTCTTCTTTCTTATACGTGCAGGCAACTCTACTAGATTTCAAATGAACAATTTGAATCTACTAAATGTAATAGAGAACTTACTATTTTTGTATCTTCTAGATATGAACTGTCGTTATGCAGTGCAACATTTTTGAAGGGACTGAAACAGTCTAATCTCTCAGTACATTTAGGTTTATTGCCAAATTTAGCCTTTTAAATATCAATAAAAACTATGTACACCTATTTAAGCAATAACTTGTATGAAATTAGATCCTGCTAGGAACTCTCATCTTCCTCTATTTTTTAAGACAGTATGAATAATTTAATAAGAATACTCTGGCTGCCAAGGTGATCCGAGGCTTCTCTGTTGTCCAAGAAGTGTTCTATTGGAAGACTGTACAAACCACAGCCAGAGCTATGTTTCCTTGAAAAGGCAGGAGCTACCTTTAACACAGACTTATAGAACTTATGGAATAGAATCCAAATGGAACAGCAATAAATATGTATCTTTTGCTTACAAACATTTATACAAGCATCAGGTTTCCTCATCCAGAGTAACTTTTTCGCATCAATTTTTTATTCTAACACTTCCCATTAACAAAACATGGAATCTATAAGCACCACGGAACGCAATACAGAAGCATCAGCCATTTAATGAATTGCAATGTATTTGATTAAACCATATGAGTAATTTGCATGGAGTAGGAGGTAATGACCATCCCATTTGATGTGCATTAGTGTTCCAGTTTCTCCTCACTGCCTCTATTTTCTCTGCAGTAACAGCACAGCCACATTTTGCTGGAAAACAACTTGCTTTCCTCCCACATTTGTCAAAAGAACCAAACTCCTGCAGGCCCTTTGCTAGAATGGACAATTTCAGGAGCTATAGTGACAATGAATAAAGAGGTCAAAGTACTTGACTGGATTTATGGTACATTAAGAGACTGCTGCAGCCATGGTGGTGGAATTAGGGCAGCCATTTAACTCAGCTACAGGGACCAAGATCCCAAGGTGAACATTTTGTGGTGAGTTGCAAAGTGTCTACAAAATATCTCTACAATCCACATGTTGTAATCTTTCTCAGCTTGGAGACTTCTAATAGGGTTAGTAGTAAAACTCTAATAAGATGATGGCCCTATATGGTATATACCTTGAACCCCTTGAGAGCTTTTTACTTATCTGTAAGACATTCTTGCAAGTTTAATTTTGAAAGCCTCCATTGTGGTAATGATTCCCCATGAACTATGATGCTATTACATATACTCTGTAAGCTTTTAATATAGCAGTCTCCACCTAAATAGATTTTCTCAATGGAAAACAGATTTATTTTTAACTTTATGACTTCTTATACTGTAATTTGATAACTATAATGCCAATAGGTTAATCATATTGATGAAGTACCCAGAGAGACTGTATTTAACACCGCTTACCCTGTGGAAAAGTAACCTGATTTACTGGAAACCTTTTCACCTTTAGTAGCAGGGGAATAACTGCTAGTTTGGCCCTGTGTTCAAACATATAATTCCATAGGCTGGCATGTAACCCAAAGGCAATATTACCACTGAAGGATTGATCTGAATTAACAAGCTTTAAAAAGGGGGAGGGGAGAGAGAAGTTGGAGAGGGAAAGGAGGGAGAGACAAAGAGAGAGTGCTATCACAGGCTAGTACATACTCAGCGTCTTTCTCTCTACGTAAAGTTCACTTTCAAATTGTTGTTCGAGCAAATTATTTCTTTTATGGAATCATGATAATTGTTACCTCCTTTGTACATTTTCTGAAGTCACATGGTGGATATTAGCAGAGATGTTTTTTTAAAGACCTGAGCAAAATAAATGAAATCTTACTTGGTGCATATATGCAGACTAACAATTTCCTTAGGGAAAATAGAACATCACTACTAAACTTCTTTCTTCTGAAACATACAGCTGCAAGCAATTTGTTCGATGCTTTTGTCATGTATCTGGAGATTTTGCAGAGGTCAAACAGAATGCAATGGTAGCCTTCACTGCATCAGTCCGCTGTCTCCCTGTGAATGTGTCCCCTTGCAGCAGAAGTCATCCTGAAGTCAGCACTGTTCTTCCCGTGCTCACCAAAATACATGGTTACAGGAGCTGGAAGAGCAGCAGGATACTAGTCATTGCATTAAAGGATTACCAGTGACTGAAAAGGCTGGTGTGGAGTGTCTGCTTCATGGGTGGAAATCATACTTCATAATTAATGTACTCTTCATTAGCTGAGACACACTTTCTCTGGGAGACAGGCCACCCTTGGAATACAGCAGATACCACTGAATTTTCAGGCACCAGTGAAATACTTGCCCTGTCAAATAACATTAAATAACTGGGAGTGAAATCATGACTATACCTGAGACAGAGAAGCCAATTACCTTTCCTAATAAGGTACTTAATTGCTCTAAAGCTTGTTCTTAAACTATTCTCATATCTCATACATGTCCTTTGCTGAGAAAATGAAGTTCAACACAAATAATCTTAAGAGAGCAGACAACGAGGAAATTCCTGTTCAGAGGTGTGGCAGACATCTCCTGTTCTGTAGGACACATCAGCAGGCGATGGTGGGAATGTGCAATAGCTGGAGCAAGGGACACTGCTGGTTACTCAGTGCGGCAGTGCTGTTGTGTGCTCCAGGATCCTCACAAGTAATTAATGATAGATACACCTTGCACTATGCTGAACTCTACTTACAAGTTGCAATGTTTTAGTCTGAAGTTTACTAAGCATTCAGAGGAGGGCAACCTGGACTGGAGACTGGTAGGAATGTAAGTAGTTAACTTTTTTAAGCAAGTAGGCAAGCAACGGTTTATAGTGCTGACGGATGGCTAAATGCCATAGCACCACTCTTGATTTATTTGCTTCTCTTATGCAGCCTTGAATTTCAGAGGGAGACAAGAGGCTTAATTTAGCTAAAGGAAGAGCACATTTGGGACTTCTGCAGCTCAGTTGTTTCTTCAATCTGCAGAAAAAGGCAGAGGAGCTGTGGGGGGCAGCATTGTCAAGTGCACCCACCAGTGCTATCAATGCAATTTTTATTTCAGCATAATTGAAAGAAGACAATTATGACTCATTTAGTTAAATATAAGATATGGAAAGGGCAACATAAATACATGGAAATAATAATGGTGTTTAGAGTTTCAGATGAAAGAAGAGAGCTGATCTATTGCCAATCCTTATGATAAGAATCATAAATTTTGCAATACTTGTCATTCCTTCAGTATCATCAGCTATGGAAGTAATGCAAAAACACAAGAGAAGTTCTGTTTTGTTTCATCTGTAGCAGCTTTGCACATTTATTCTGGAAATACACTTGGAAAATATGAGCCCTGCAGAAGACAAATAATGAAAGAAACAAGGAAATTTATTCATTTTCCAAGCTTTATTATTATTTTTAATCCAGCTTCTGAATTTTTTAATGCCTTGTGAATGCTTGGGTGCAGGCAGACATTCTGTAGATAAAGAAAACAAGACACAGTCAGATGTAACATCACTCAAACCAAAAATGATTTTTGAATCTGAAAAAGCATGTGAGGTATGTGTTAGGCCTGGAGAACCTGGTCATGTATTTGCTTTCCACTGTATGAAGCGCTATATTTTCATAGAAGAAACACCATTGCCTCAAATAGTTAACCATTGAACTGTATAACAAAGAACCTGGTAGGGTGAAGTGACCAAAACAATGGGAGGAGAAGCACAAAGAAACGCTGAGGTAGGGAGTCAGGGACGGCATAAGCAGCTATGGTCCAGCTTGGCTGTCGAGTGCTTAATTCTTAGGGCACTGGAATTTTAGTCTGAGTTACATTGGCTTTGTTTTTGTCACAGTCCCACTTTCCTAACTCCTGTTGGATTATTTGATAAAAACCTGCACTAGTAGCTGTATTTTAAAGGAAACAAACAGAGGTAGATGTGAAATATGTTTGAGAATGGATTTTCATACCTCCAGTTCACACTGAGTTGAGCCCTTCGTCAGGAGTTAATTTAGAGAAGTGAGGACTGGCATGTCCAGAGCCACCCTCCACGTGCACCTAAGCCTGATATCAGTAGTAACGAAGAACAGTGTGGTACTTGTGTGATGGATTACAAATTTCTTTTTCTAAACTAGCCTGAAAGGCACCAATATTCATGTTTTTAACGAATAATTGGATAGGGTAAAATTCAATATATATTTCTGATGATTCTGAATGTGGTTCAGTTTTCACTTGGTGGAAGACAGGCACTGGTTGTTTCATGGTCTGCTGGGGGCGGGGGGCTCTGCGGTGGCTGGGCAGGCTGGGCCCAGGGGCTGAGGGCAGCGGTACGGGGCCCCCAGGAGCCCTGGGCTCAGCTCTGGGCCCCTCGCTGCCAGAGGGACGCTGAGGGGCTGGAGCGTGTCCAGAGCCGGGCAGGGGCTGGGGAAGGGGCTGGGGCACAGGCTGAGGGGGGAGGCAGCCTGGAGAGGAGGGGGCTCGGGGGGGCCCTGATGGCTCCCTACAGCTGCCTGACAGGGGGCTGTGGGCAGGGGGTCGGTCTCTGCTCCCAGGGAAGGAGCGACAGGAGCAGAGGGAACGGCCTCGAGCTGCGCCAGGGCAGGGTTAGGGTGGGGGTGAGGGGACATTTCTGCCCTGGAAGGGTGGTCAGGCACCGGCACAGGCTGCCCGGGGAGGGGGCACCCGCACTGGGGGCGTTTGAGAGACGCGTAGATGTGGCGCTTGGGGACAGGGTTTAGCGGTGGCCTTGGCAGAGCTGGGTTAATGGTTGGGCTTGGTGATCTTAAAGGTCTTTTCCAACCAAAATGGTTCTGTGATTCTACGGTTCTATGCCTTTGCCAGTTGGCCTGCAATTGCCTTCCTGAAACTCCTGCTGTTTCCTCTGTTATTTGCCCATATCAGTTCCCAAAGCACAGGGAGCCCCAAGGCAAACAGCACACCCCAAGGGCAAGTGAGGGCAGCACCAGAGAAGAAAATCACCTTTAGATGGCTCAGGATGAACCTGAGGGTTTTTTTCCCAACATTTGAATGTAGTGATATAGGTTTAGCCAGCAGCCCCTGTTCAGTCCATAGAGCTTCCCTGTTCTGCATCTTAGTGGGAAAAGGCGTTCTCAGTCTGCAAGGCTGAAGATGAATTTCCTTCTCTCTGGAGACGGTTTTCTGATGAGGAAGCATAGGGTTTTTGCATTCTGTGTTTTTCTTAAAGAAGCAGTAACATCTAAGAAGCAGGTTCAAACAGGACCTGTGTTAAATGGGGAATATATTTTCTGAATTGGTGTTATTTTCAAAGATCCTCAGCTGGAAAAGGTGGACTGGTAATTGCAAAGCTGAAGGAGGAAAGAATAAAATCTGCTTTAGGATGAAAGGACAGAAATCTCCAGTGTCACTAGTTTTTAGAAATCTCAAAAGTCATCTACGTCTGGTTAAAAGGAGGCTGATATGTGTAAGTTTTTTCTACTATTAGGGAATACATGGCGAGGCAGGTCTGCAATCTACCGTCACTATCTGTGATTCCCTAAAATCTCTCCTCTGGAAAGGAGGCTTACAATGAAAAATTTGCAGGCAAAACTTCTTGCCCATGTAATTAGTAACTGTTCGTGGAAAGATAAAACCCCAGTAATGTATGACACAGAATTACTGGTAGCACACTTCAAATTCTGAACTTTATAAAGTACACTTTAATTCACTGTTCACCTAGTACTTGTGAAAGTGGAAAAAATTTTTTATCAGGAGGAAATGTTCTGTGTTAAATTGGTACATCTCTGCTGTGTAGCTAGATACCTTGTCTCTTGCTATTGATTATAGTAATTGTGGCTCTTGAATAGGGCTTGCCAAAATATTTAGAGTGAAATTAAAGATCCTGAAAAATGCAAGCACTTTGGATCACATTTCAACTTTATGAAAATGGTCTTAATTCACAAATGAGAAAATGTCATTTACCTTTTAACCTTCAAAATTAACACCAAAGCAAGTAGAAACAAGCTTAGTGACACTCACAGGTCCCAGTGCAGTTGCTGACGGAGACCTTGCAGTGTGAGATAATTGATGTTTTAATATACAAAAGTTCATTTAAATGCAAAATATTTTAACAGATAATTCTAAGATTTAAAAGTCACAGAATCGCAGACTGGTTGGGGTTAAAAAGGGCCTCTGGAGATCATCTGGTCCAACCCCCTGCTAAAACAGGTTCTCCTAGAGCAGGTTGCACAGGATCACATCCAGGCAGGTTTTGAATGTCTCCAGAGAAGTCTTAGTGTTTAAGTACCAATTCATTCAAAATAAGGTTTGTTAAATCAAATCTATGACACAATGCTAACTATATTCTGTATTATTTCATACTACTGTGTATTCCATGGCATTCCATAGATGCTATTGTCTTCTGGATAGCAGGCAAGTGCTTCCTTCAGTTGCCTGTTACATATAACATATAGCTTGTTTACTTGCAGTGCAGGTATGAGGTAGGGATATCAATCATTTGGGAAAGCCAAAAGTTTTGGGAAGATGGGAAACCCTGTGATGTGAGGTTAAGTCAAGAGTACTGAAAGTGGAGAAGAGACAGTAGAAGACATAAGGCCACATCAAAATTTGTCAATGGTGGTCACTTTGTGGAAGCGCCCAGTGCCACGGATTTTTTTGGAAAGTTCCAAGGGTTGGCTAACAGCGTCTACCAGTGGGGGACCCAAAAGGAAAAAGGAGCGGGAGGAACCGTTCCCTATGGAGAAAGTATAGAGTCACTGCTGAACAGCACATGAAAAGATCAAGATGCAATTAATCTGAAACAAATGTGCTACAGCAACCCAATCTGGAAGTATAGCTGAAGGAAGGAGAGGTTGCAACAGCCTCTGAATAAATTTCACCCCATACTGCTGTCCTGTATGCTTTGATTTCAACCAAATCATCTTCCTTTCATTAAATGTGCATAGACAGTTATAGACAGTGCCCAGATGGCATCGTGGGGAACACGCATGTGGTTTGCTGGACCTGGCCGAAATCTTCATGTTACATTTTATATGGTTGAATAACTGAATTCAATATAATTAATTTTGGAAAGTATTTCAGGTATTATATAGCACTTGAAAGCAAAAGATGAGAAGCAGAACACAGCAAGTCCCAGCCTCAAAGGATTTTTAATTTCCTCATTGTTTTATGGAGAGGAAACCCCACTTACTGCCATGGCTGCTGTCCTGTCAGACGCTGTTTCATTACAATCCATGCAGGCTGAGGTAGACCAGTAACAATGCCGGAATCCTCGGCAACCTGGGGTGAAGGGCAGGAGTGGCAGTGTTTTATCATATCACCTTTGTCAACTGGAGGCACTGTATTCCCACCAATAATGAAGGCAGAGAAGGCAAGACTAGCATTTAGTCAGGCAGCATGCTACCGAGGTACAACAGCCATCCATCTTGATGTTTGGCATAGAGAATGCTCATGTAAAAAAAGAGACCCACTAAACACAAGCATATTCATGTTTCAATCTTTGTTCAATAATGGTTTTATTTTACTTATTATGTGTCACAGATCACTCTTCAAAGGACTGTTGCTATTACCTGTAAACCTCTAGAACACATTTCTCAGGGAAAATATTTACTGATGGCTCTTTTATCAGGAATGTCACTAGAATAAAATAATTTTCCACCACATGAGTTGGCTAAAATACAGGCATTGTGACAGAAGCCAATAATTCAATGTAAGATATTGATGGTCACACACGCCGCTTTCCATTTTGAAAAGCAGCATCATTCTGTGAGGTGCATGAACAGCCCATCCATCATTCGTAGCACATTAGGGATCCCTGCTATGTCACAGAATCTCTTTTTGATGTGCTATCACTGTTGTTGGCTACATGGCAAATTGCTATATTTAGTGTACTGCCTAACCAAATCAGCTGTTGCTGGTGTGAAAATTGGGATGTTATTTCTTCCTCAGTCCCTGCTAGGTTACAGCTAAATGTTTGGAGAGCACAAGTGACAGAACAGAACAACCGCCTGGCATAACAGCACAGAACATGAACACTGAGTCATATAAGGACCCACATGACGTGCTCCACAAGTTATCACACACTTAATTGCCTTTTAATTTCCTACTGAGCTTTCAGGTGTATCCAACAGTGCCACTTGCAACATCTTATGAAGGCTGCTGGCCACGCCAGATGAGACAGTTATGCTTATGAGGCTATTGCCTTTACTTCTCTTTCTCCTTTTTGCTAACCGTTGGCTCCAGCTACCTGCTGCTGTGTTTGATATGTGTTCTGACATCCTTTCACTGAACTGCAAGAGTCAATTTTTTTCTCACTTAAAAGAAGTGGTTACTTATCTAATATACTTAAATATGCTTATTCCAAAGGGAAGCATCTATTCTGATTCAGGCATAATGGTTCTGATTTAACAAGAGCTGTTCAACTATTCTTACCTTTACATTTGTATAAGTACATACATTAATCCTGTTCCTCTTCTCTCCTCATGCCATACTCTTTCCAGCTGCTCAGCAGGGACAACCCAGGCTTCTGCCGCTCTTCTTGGTCTGAGTGTTCTTCCTGTCCACCAAGCGAGCGGTACCTCTCTGCCAAGCACTGCAGGGATACGCCGCAGCAGGAAAAAGCCAGCTCAGTGTGGTGGAAACCTGTGGCCATGAGACACCAACAAGGGAAGAAGCCCTAACCGTGTTATACATACTTCATGTGGATGCATGTAACTAATGAACTGGCATGTTCAGATACAGCTGAGCTTCCTCCGTTCCCCTGCCTCAACATGTTTCTTATATTTAAATTTCTTAGAACTGGTTGATATATTTTGCAGTGGCCTGTTTCCATTTCAGGAAAGATGAGAGTTTCATCAAAGACTAATTTTTGGGTAGATTACATAATTCTCTTCCTGAAGGTGCTATGAGTAGCTTTGCAGAAGATTAAGAACTGAATCAAAGAGGTATTTAATTAAAAAATCTCCTATGAAAAGTTTCAGTAAATGTGTTACATTAAGTTATCTGAGCAAAACATTTCTTCATTCAACCCTAATACAAACATCTTGGATTTTATCTGTCATCCGTCTGTTCTTTTCTGCTGGTGGTAAAGGAAAAAAAAAAATTTATAGTGACTTTAAAATGTAGATTTCTCTTTATCTGCTGAGTACTTCAGCTCATTAAATTCTCAGAGGGATAAAGTTAGAAACATATTTTCATTTTAATGCTTCTCTTCTTTACCCTTTCTGTAATTGTTTCATTTTGAAAAACTGTGGCAGCCTATGGTATTCAAACTCTTGAGTCTCACAGGAGAATCCTACAGTTTCTTCCCTGTATGGCTACATGCAGCACTAGATTATGCAGTTATTAAGTCCGGTATGAAGAACCTGGCACAGTGAACCTGTGTGTAAGAAGCTGGGATATATTCCAAATAGAGTTCTGCTGAAAATTGTACTATGGAGCCCTTTGACTCACATAAAGTGACAGACTATCCATAAATGTCACTTACTTTCTTAAAACTTTCTAGGACAACAGAAATGAGAAGATAAATCTTAAGTCACTACAGCACTCATTTATTTACTACTTTTGCATTTAGGTAATAGAAATGGGAGGAAGGAAGGTAACGTAGCCCTGCTGCTCTGCAATGAGAGCCCTCCTGTCCAACCAAAGTCACCTAGAAGTCAGGGAGGCTCGGCACTTGGTTCAGCTGGACCCGGAGTAAGAAGGGCACCAAATTACTGCTTCATCATTACTGACTCCCCAGGGAGTTGTATCATAGTACATGTAGGGCACGGCCGGTTGCTTCTGTTAGTCAGCCGTCAAGGAGCATGCATATTTGAGGCACAGTCTGCAACCTATTAGTAAGTTTCCAACCTATTAGTAAGGCATAGGGATATGCAAGGTGTTTTTTTTATCTGGGTGAGAAAAAAACAGACACTTGAGGGCTTCACTACTCAATACAATGTTTTTTTTCATTAGACATGCTTTTTTGTGGGGGGTTCTTTTGGTTTGGTTTGGTTTTTTTTCCCAAAGGGAGACAATAGAACATAAAAATTATGCCAGATTCTGACACAAGAGATACCAGCTATTTGGAAGAAGACATGAAAACAATAAAGGAGTAAGGAAAAAGGAAAAGACTTTTACAGCACAATTAACCTGTGTCTGTAGCTCACACAACAGAGGGCTAAATAATGACTCCAAGACAGGTATTCAGCCACTGAGGGCATGGCAGCTTCAGAGTGACTTCATTTAGGCCGTGCTCTTCACACTGAGGTGTGTGTTTCCCCATGGTTATTTCTTCCTCACCTGCAGCGGCAGCAGACAAAGACCTGCCGGGTGACATGGCTGGCCAGGGGAGCAGCAGAGGCGAACTGGTGGGCTGGGCCTTTTCTCCATGGTGCTGGCACCTTGAGGGTGCCCTGGAGTGGTGGTCTGGGTTTGTTTCTCCAAAGGGCAATGATACTTCTAAATGGGCAGGGACTATGAACCATAACCTTCACCCAAGTAAAGCGCTCTCTGAGTTTAGAAGAAGACATGTGGTAATTCAGGTCAAGGTGGGAGATAAAGAAGTTCAAATACTACTTGCTCAAATACTTGTGTTTCTTTCTCTCCCAGCATACCTTGGTCCCACAGGCAGTGCTATGATCCAGTGTGGCAGTGCAGAGTGGGAGGAAGGAGGGAAGGGGCAGAAGACACATGAAGGTATCTGATCCACCACAGGTTAGTAATGTTTTTTTTTTAAGTTTTCTTGTTTGTTTGTTTGTGTTGGGTGTTTTTTTTTTTCATTTCCCAAAGGGAGATGGTAAAGCATAAAAAATTTATGCCAGATTCTGAGACAAGAGATACCAGCTGTTCGGAAGAAAACATGAAACCAATAAAGGAGCAAGACACAAAAAAATGGTGATCCACTTCCTTTAATTTTATTTTTCAAGCACTGTGTCCATTATTTAAGTGGAAGAACTAATTCTTAACCCCAAATCTCCTGCACAGGTTTCTTTCCCTGATTCCTCAGTTTTCCAAATGCACTATTAATTTCATTACACATGCTTTATTTTCATTAGAACATACACAGAAAGTGGCACTTTACAAAAGTACTATCTTAATCAGAGGGAAGGTCTACTATGTTATTTCCTTAGGGTCTGTTTGCCTGACTGTAATGCCACGCTAGTCTGGCTACCTGGTGTGCTATGCCTGCCTTAAGTTCAGAAGATTGCTTTGTTTCTCTCAAGCATTTCTCTTCTCAGGATGCAACAGTTCTGCTTTTCCTTCCTCTTTCATCCTTCTTGTGAAAAAACAGAGATAGTACTTTATTATCTCACTGTGGGCTTTTTTGTGGGGATAATATATCAAAGATTGTAGGATACCTATATACATCAGCCTATAAACATACTCAAAGTAGGTAAACTAACTGCCACAAAATTATCATTTATACTACTCTGTTTGCATGGATTCAACAACATCCAATCACAGATTTGCTGTTGTACGACAGGGAAAGAAAAAGGCAGAGTTGTTCACTGCCAGTCATCCCTTTGAAAACACATGTGATGGGCAGAAAAGGGTTTCTACAGCTGTGACTGTGGGAGCACAGCTCTACCCAGGCCATGACATTGCCGGAACTCAGACTGCCTTAAAATGCGATTATTTCTCCATTGGACTTTTTTGCCCGTTCTGTTTCTACCTCCCTTACATCTTCCTAAGTTTTAATTATCCCATGAGTAAAGTCAGATTTGACAACTGAACGAACAAGAACACTTCTGAGCCATGAATTCATTCCTCTTTTCAAAAAGGCAACATTGCTGGGCAACCAGACTTTTTGTATGCACAGTAGTACTTAAGTAACATTGACGTTCTGACTTCTGTTAATGAATTTTGCAGCTTTTGCTCTTAGATTTCTTCAGGAAAGTAAGGAGCTTCCCTGTTCCCATGAAAGCAATGCACTCTCACATGAAAGTTACTTAAGTCTTTATTTTTGTAACAGTAGCTGCATGACAAATCCAGTTGCATGATAATACTATGATAGATGAAACTTCATATGAGATAATAATAATAGTTTCAAAAATCTTCACACATACACAGCTTGCCGACAGTCCTACTGCTACTGGGTGTGTGAGAAGTGTCTGTGTGCACTTTATAAAGGTTTTCTAGTTCCTGAACCTGCAATACAAAGACTGAAAACACCAATTCAGAAAGTTCTGCCAAACAGTAAATGGAAGAACCATAAAATAAATACAGCACTGTGCTGAAGCTGTGTGTGATGTACAGCGCTACAGCAAGGTATTGGTCATACTGTAATGGCAACGATCCTGCTCTGAGGTCATGTGATAAAAGAATTTCATTTCCAGAAAATCAGAGTGTGGTTGGCAAAACGTGTGGTAAAGGCTCAAGCTGCCTTCCCAAATCACTTCTAGTGGGAATTCTAAAAGGTTCATTGGGCTGTCTTTTGTCTTCTTCTGTCTCTTTCTCAATTTTCTTTATCTTACTTGCTCTCTCCTATCCAGAAATTATTATTTTAAAGAAGGGAAAGAAAGAAGATTTCAAGCAAGAGCTAAAGAAAAACTTCTGCTTTTGCAAAGGCTAAAAGTAGAGCTTCTGATGGGACTAAAGTGATGTTAGCAAAAAGTGGGAAATCCTTAAAAACAGCTCTAATGCAGACCAGGTCACTGGACTTGGTTCAGCCCTGCACATTGTTTATTTTAGCTTCTTAAATGCTTATCCTTTTTACAAATAAACAGGTCTGATTGGATTTTCTCAAGAAATGCCTCATGATTTTCAGATACCTGCAGAGGATTTCCAGCAGTTACCTCAACAATATCCAGTGATAGCCTTCCACGGTAGCTCCAATGCATTCCCTGTCTCTCTGAGAAGACCTCACAGGTATGAAGCTACAAAGCATCATCTAAGAGAGCATCATTGCCTCTAGGACCGCACATTTTTAGCCAACTGAAGATCATGTGATTGTACAGTGTTTTAAAGCACTAATCAGGGGATGGTTGTTGTTGGAAACGATCAACCAGTATACTTTCACGGACAGCCTCTGGAGAAGGTTATCCCTACTTTGGTCACAGAGGGTATAAGATTAATGCAAAGTACAAAAAAATACTGCAGACCCACCAAAGTATAGGCTGAACAGCAGCAGAGAAGCTGGCAAGAGTGAGAAGAGGTTGCTTTTCTAGGAACTTCTGTGGTCTTACAATTTTGGCAGTCCTTTTAGGATGGTGTACACATCCAGACTTAAAAATGGTTGAATATGCAATTATTTGTGAGGTATTATCTGGCTGAGTTTGTAAAACTGGATGTAATTTAGTCCATTTGGGGAGGTCTAAATCCCAAAACCTGGGGACCAGAAGATTCTGTGCCAAGCTCCAGAAAAGCAGTTATGGAGCAATGCCAATTTCTGGTTTGCTCCTCAGCTGCAAGTGGGCAATAGCTGGTGGAGGTTTTGGGCTCTGCAGTATATAGGAGAGAGGGTGAATAGGCACTGTAAGCATTTGCCAGATGGCCTTTTTTCCTTACGCAAAGAAACAGAACAGGTTCCACCATGTCTGTCATTCCCTGATACCACAGAGAGGGCAGGATTCATCTTTAAATAAAGGCCTGCACTATCATATCAATTTAGCAATGATCTACACATTATGGAATTCAAAGATGATAAGAAAGCATCTAAACCTTT